>NC_132912.1:130154400-130454400 GCF_047675955.1 Chlorocebus sabaeus
GGTATAATGCTAAAAGTATGTCTAGTTTCATGAAAGACTATCAAACTGCTTTTCAAAGTGGCTGCATCATTTTGCATTCCTCCAGTAATCCACTTGCTGTGAATCCTAGCCAGTATTTGAAATTGTTTGGGTTTTCTAAAGCTATTCTAAGAGGGTGTCATGGAACTTGTTGTAATTCTAATTGGCAGTTGATGCCGACCATCTTTCCACATTGTAATTTGCCATCCATGTATTTCTTTGATAAAGTGTCTGCATGTTCAAAACCTTTGTTCAGGGCAGGGGGGATATTTGTTTTCTTATTATTGAACTTTGAGAGTACTTTATATATACTGGTAATCAGTTCTTTACCCATTATGTGTTTTGCAAATATGTCTTCCCTGTCTGTGACTTGTCTTTTCATTTCCTTAATGGTGTCTTTCAAAGAGCAGAAGGTTTTCATTTTGATGAAGTCCGATTCTGATTCCCAGTTTTTTCTTTATTGATCATACTTTTGGTTGTATCCAAGAAATCTTTGCCTAAATCCAAATCACCAAGATAGTCTCCTGTGTTCTCTACTGGCAGTTTTATAATTTTAGTTTTTACATTCAAGACTAGCCACTTTGACTTACTTTTTGTATATGGTGTGAGGTATGAGTCAATGTTTATTGTTTTGCATATATATGTTAAATTATTCCAGCACTGTTTTTTGAAAAGAGCATTCTCTCTCCACGGAACTACTCTGCTTTATAAACAAAAGAATACAAAAACAAAGATTGCATAAGGAGAGATGTAGATTCAAAATTATTTGATTTCATGATACCTTACATGTGAAACCACTGAAAATGGACAATTCTAATTGATGAAGGCTACAGATGGAAGACTGAAAGCTAGATAATCCATTATTTTTAGCTGTCCATTTGCTTGATGAGAGTTTGGATTAAAAGGGCATTTAATTGCCATTCCTTTAGTACCTAGAATTTAACATGATGTAACAAAATTAATAAGCCTTTATATATTTCTTGACCCTTCCAAAATATTTATGCTACTCTTTTGGCTTTTATAGATTAAAAGAAAGTTAATGTATAGAAAGTACTCATTTCCCAGAAGAACTGTTAGACTTTAAGGAAATTTTTATACCCACAGGGCCTCTTTGCATTTCACCACACACCCTAGGAAATACCAGTTATTTCCCTCCACCACAAAGGATAATTGGATGGAAACATTTTTACTCCTTTTGATTTTTTTTCCAGTTTTTTTTTTTTCCCCCATTTTGGTTTTGTTTTCTCCCACCAATTTCCTATTGCCACTCAACAGCAGTGAATTCTATATTCTAATTTAGTGTTTAAGCTTCCTTTAACATGGAAAATAATCCTTTAAATATACCATAAAGAAAAATAGGAACCAAAAGTTTCATTTATGCTTTGTTGTTTAGCAGATGAAATGCTGTAGCAGTGAGTCTACCAATTTCAAAAACCTAGGCTCAATTGGATTATTTTGTAGAGACGGGGTTTTGCCATGTTGCCCAGGCTGGTCTTGAACTCCTGGGCTCAACCTATGCCCACCTTGGCCTCCCAAAGTGTTGCGATTACAGGTATGAGCCACTGCACCCAGCCTAGGCTAAACTGGAAGAAGCTGTCTATGAGATTCTATATCCTGGCCCCTTCTCTTCATGACTTCTTAGCTCAGTATTTCAGAACTCCAGGCTGGCATCAGTATTTTTTACTTTTCTACCACCTATGTGAGTGTGATTGCCCATGAGAGGGAACTGCAGTGCTGCCCAAGATGCTGCACAGTGCAAAGCATCTGGGCTTCCATGCATGGGAATCTCAATGACTGCACCTTCTGAGTGGGGGCCAAGTGTTTGTGCATATGGCAGACTGAAGAGGTCTCTCACCCTCTCTGTGTTTAACTGTTCCATAATGTTTACAAGCCCATGATATAGCTAAGGAAGGGGATAAAACAGGAAATAAGAGAGCCATACCCCATTCTCCTCCAGCTCAGGGCCTGGGGTAGGGAAGCCTGGCAACCACACCTGCTACAAGCCACATAATAGGGGAACCTGGGAACCTCAAGAGTCATGGGACAGAACCCCTGGTCAGTCCTTTATACTGCCTGTAAGACTATTTCTTGGTGAGGAAAGATGATTGATGATGTACTTTATTTTGCTGCCATTGCAGTAAATCTCATCACATGTAAATGAGCGAGAGTCCCCAATGATTAATCATCCCTATGGTAAATTGTCTTCATCCAGTTCCCAAGCTCATCTTCATTTCAGCAATCTTGTCATCTGCAATAAACATATTCCATTTTGCCTTGCAATTGTTGATTAAGAATGTTAAACATCTGTTAAAATAAACCAAATCTGTGAGCCATTCTTTATTGTTAGGATGAACAATGAATTCATTTCCCTTATCCAAGTGGTGCCTATTATTTTCCCTCCTTGAAAAAGAAAATCCAACCATGAATTGGAAAACACTGACCAGTCCAAGTCAGCTACTATCCACAAAGCAAGACAAACATTCAAGGCCACTTTCCATTTTATTAAAAATTGACCAAAAGTAAATAAAACCCACCACCTGATAGTAGCTTAACTCAAGACGTATTTAGCCCATAGCACAAGGAGTTGGCCATCTAGGGCTGATGCAGGGGCCTCCAGGAACCAGGCTGTCTCCATTCTTCTGTCTTTGCTTTCCACTGTGCTCATGGCAGACTTCATTGTCATGCTTGCCATCTCTTGTCACAACATGACCTCCATACCAAGCAGGGAGGCAAAAAAGGGAAGGCAGAGAGGTGAGGGTTCATCACTCAGCCATTTCTAGCTGCAAGGGAGTCTGGCAATGTGGATATTTTATCAGTGCTCTCTGTGCCTAAGGTGCCATCAGGATTCCATTATTGAGGAAAATGGGCAGAAGAGATGTTAGCTGTGCAACTAGCAGACTCTGCCATAAACACACAGAAGTCAAGAGACAAAGGTCTTGGAGTTGAGGTGTGCTTAATATGCTTAGAGTGTGCAATGGGTTGGAGCAGCTGCATCAGCATCACTCACAGTCGCTGATCCTAACAATTTTCATGCATACCTGCTTTCACTTCTGAAAGGAAGCATCTATGTCTTTTTGTTGAAGGATTGCCTTGGGCTGCTGTAGCACCTTGTTTATATACAGAGAAAAGAAAAGTGCCTGGGAATTTACATGCCCTCAGGATCAGCCCTTAACCAATAGTGCAAATGCCTCCATTCTCTTTATACTAACTGGAATATTTCTGACATGTGAATTACATATTTCTACAGTGTCCTGGGGTGGAGGTGGGGGTGTGGGTTTAAACCAAAGTTTCACTGCTCAAGCCTCAGCCTGGCATTGCCTTTGCTTGGTTTCCTTTCCTTCCTGGTACCATTTCCCCATTCCTCTACCAGTTTTTCCAGGGATCACTTCCTAATAAGCAACTTCTACAAACGTCACCTCAGGGGATGTTTCTCAGGAACCCAAACTGTCATAATTTTAAGCCCATCAGTGCCTCTGAATGCATATGTCTTCCCTAGTCAATCCTGCCATAACTAAAAACACTCACACATTATTTAAAATTTGTATGTTATTATCTAACCATCAGGTGCTTTTCATTATAATTAGTGTTTGTAGACATCATCATTAGAAACCTTGTAAACACAGATCAATATGATGGTCTTATCATTAACATGTTTGTGATCAACCAACTGTAAGGTTAAAGCATTAAATTAAACTCAATATCTTAACCATTTATTTAAGCAAAAGGCAACTTTTAATCTGCACAAAATGCATTCTTACCATGCCATTTGAGAAGGCTGTTTTCCAGTGGGACTACTTATATTTGTTCCAAACTAGAATCAATCATACTGACAGGGTAGGTTGTCACCAACTTCTCTCTCATATTGCGATTTTCACCATAAGTCATTTCTGAAACTGAGCTTGATGGAAGAGTCAAGCAACTTCTTATTTAAGGTTTTATTTACTTGTACTTTTCATTTATTGTTTCTAGTCAAAAGATCACTTTTTCTGGATTCAAAAAAACATTCTTACTTGTAAATACATACACCTGCTATGTACCCACAAAAATTAAAAATAAAATAAGGAATTTTTTCTGACCTCAAAAAAATTCTTAGATTTTCTTTAAAGCCAGCAGGTTGTTTTCAAACATTACATCATGATCTTGGTTTTGTATAATTTATTGCTCAGTTTTTTTGAACAGATGACAATAATTTTCGAGCTTATTTGCATTGACACAGTGATAAAATTCATCTCTGAAATAACATTCTAAGAATACCTATGCGTTCTACATCAGTGGCTGCTGCTGCTTTTGGCTGTGTTTGAAGTGCCTTCTGCAACGTCAGCTTCAGTGTCAGAACTGCACAGACAAAGGCATGTCTGTCTTAATCCTCAGCAACTCCAGGAAACTCTAAATGTCTTCATCACCTGGCATATTTTTACTCATTTCAAGCTTAGGCTTCTAACTTCCCTTTTAAAAGTAGTCTGTTTCAAGTTCCCAACTGAAAACATAATTTTAAAAATTATAATGGTTTAATTGGGAAAATGAAGAACAGTACTAAGTCAGCAAAAGCCTGATTTGCAGTCCTTTTTGTCATGAGAATTCATTGCAGCTGGAACCAGGCAAAGTTGCATTTTGATAAACAAAATCTTGAGCCAACGTACAATGGCAGGAAGCTAAACTGACTTGTGTGGGCTGGTTTTATTTTCTAGAATCAAACACTGGCTCAGGAAGTGACACATTCACTTTAAAAATGGCTTCTGGTTCAAGATTTTGCACTGAGAACATATTTTTACTTCCTCAAAGTAAACTTCCATTGACAGTTTTTTTAAAAGCACAAAAAGAAATAAATTCTTAAAAATTTACACCTCAAAATGGCAAATAATATCATGTATTGGCCTTTTGGCTAAGACCAAGTGTAAAATGGCAAGTGAAGAACAAGGAACTCCTAAAACCCTTTACTTTTTAGTTTTTTACGGTTATTAGGAGGCTCTTTGTGGCTGACCCTTAACTAAGTCATGTTTTTTGGTAAACAGATCATTGATTGAACATAACTTCTTCTAGAAAGTGAACTGATTGCCAAAAGTCAATGTCATTTTCTGAATTCAAGAGCAGCCCATACGTGACGATTTCATGGCTTCTTAAACCTTCACTTTCAGTTCAACATGGGGCTCTGATCCATGCATTTGCCTCCCTCCAAGAGCGATCACACTAAATCGAGAGGAGAAGGTCACACACTCACTGGGACAATTCAGTGGCCAAAGACTTTGATGAACCTCTGGATGATCTAAGCCAGAGGGCTCCTACTTCAGATCACACTCAGGGAGCTGGAACCAAGGGGCAATGTGCTTCTCACAGCAGATAGCTCCAAAGTCAGTTAGGAGCTGGAGGCAAGGGCAGAGGTTCAAAGGCATGGGGCTTAGGGCGGGACCATCTGTGCGTAGGGTTGATCCCACTTTCTCTATGAGCCCTGCTGCATCCCACCTTCCAAATCACAAAACTGAGATTCCCTATCCTATCAAAAAAGAATCACCAGCAAGGGAGGAGCCTGGCTTTAAACTCCAACTGAGCACCTACTAGTCAGGCACATGCTAAGCACAGGGGATAAGAAAAGCTGATTCTGATTGCACTGGCTTCATCCTGTGCAGCTCTCTGTGGGCCCCCTCCAGAGCTCCAATCAGGCACGGTGGATTTCACAACTAGGAGCCACTGCCCACCCTCGATTTCAGAGTGGTAAACCACTGAAATACAGCAAGAGCTTCTCCAAACACGATCTATTTCTAATGAACCAATTGAGCCATCTGTTGGGTACCTTTTTAACCACTGCCAACCAGCCAAGAAGCTCTCTCTCCAAATTTATATATGTCAAGGGTGACTGGGCCATGCCAATCAGCAAAGAGCTCAGAAAACTTGACTCGCTTTAGAAAACTGAAGGACTCTTATAAAAGAAGTTTGTGCGCTGCCCATCTGTTTCGGGGGAACTTAAAACATCCCATGACATGAATAATGATTAACCAGGAACTTATCACTAATTATGATTACACTGTCGGAATCCACTTTGATTTCCCTGTGTTTGAATTTATCGCACTGCCGTGCTCTGGTCTGCTCCACAGTCTTCAGTGAGCTCTCGGTCCTCACTGAAAGCTCTGTGTAAAGCAGGCAATGTGTTTCCCTCCCCACTGAGACTCAACTCCCAAATCACTTGGGTTTTCAGACAGCCTCTGAGATAATTTGGGCACCTCAGGACAAATCCAGAGGGAAAAAGAAGGTCTACCTTCCTAGTGGCATCTTTGTATGCTAAAGAGACTTGAAAATTCTATTGCTGAACCTATGAAAGGAACACAAAAACTGTGTTGCGCATATACCCCTTGGCTCAGTTCCCAGAGAAATGTGTTGTGTCTTAACCTCCCTTGCTGGGGTTGGTTTGAAGATGGCCTAAGGCTGGTCTCACTTTGATCCTTTATGGCACTTAGTTTCCTGAAGTCCAGTGGGGCTCCAAGTCACTTAAGGAATGCCGTCAGATGGTATTAGAAAAGATGGGTTTCTTGTTTGTTTGCCTTGTTTTTTTTGTTTGCTCAGTGAGAGATAGTAGAGTGTGTTTGGCGATTGTGTGTTTACAGAACAACCCAGTGGATGGGGAGATCTGATAACTGGGAGAGAGTGTGGTGTGGAGCACCCCCTCCCGAGCAGTGAGGGAAGCCTGTAGTGCACCAGGGGGTGGTGCTGACTTCAGATGAGGCACAGATGGTTCATCCGTGGAGATGTGAATGGTTCTCCTGACAAGGTGTGTGCAACTGTGGAAATTAAACAACAGCACAAAGGTTGTGTCTTGCGTGGTCTTGGAGGATGCTACATTTCCTCCTGATCTCCAGCTGCAGTGTTTGGTTGTGATTCTGATTTCTCCCTTGAGTTTTCTCAGGAGGTGCAGAGACTCCCTTGTATCTGATTTGGTGATGTAGAAGATGGTGGTGACCTTGCAACATGAGCCCAGCTTGTGTTGGCTTTTTGGTTTTCATTTATAATGAGTAAATGTTTTCTTCAGAGTAAATTTACAGAAGCTACGAGAAATATTATTCACGGCTAAAATATGGATGTTTTCCAATAAACAATTGGGAGGATGGAATTGCCATTCTCAAGGTGGGGAAGACCATAGGCAAAGCAAGTAAGGAGGAGGACGAGACCAGGAATTTTGCTTGTGGAAAAATTTAGTAAGAAGGCAACCTGAAAAAGCTACATACCTCATGGTTCTAACTACATTACATTCTAGAAATGGCAAAACTATGGAGACAGTAAAATGATTAGTGGTTGCCAGGGATCAGGGGAGCAGGGGATGAGTAGGTGGAGCCCAGGGGACTTTTAGGAGAGTGAAACCAATCTATGTGATTCTCCAGTGGTGTATCCATGACATTATACATCTGTCAAAACCAGGAGAATGTATACCACCAAGAGTGAACCGTAATGTAAACTGTGGACACATAATGATGTGTCCATGTAGCTTGATCCATTGTAACAAATATAAAACCCTGGTAGAGGATGTTGATAATGGGGAGGGCTGTGTATTTGTCGGGGGATGGGACTATGTAGTTGTATTAGTTCGTTTTCATACTGCCGTAAAGAACTGCCTGAGACTGGGTGATTTATAAAGGAAAGAAGTTTAATTGTCTCAAAGTTCAGCATGGCTGCAGAGGCCTCAGGAAACTTACAATCATGGCGGAAGATGAAAGGGAAGCAAGGCACCTTCTTCATGTGTTGGCAGGAGGGAGAAGTGCCAAGTGAAGGGGGAAGATCCCCTTATAAAACCATCAGATCTTGTGAGAACTCACTCACTGGCATGAGAACAGCATGGGGGGTGGGGGCGGGGAACCACAGCCATAATTCAATTACCTCCACCTGGGGTCTCCCTTGACTCGTGGGATTGTGGGGATTATGGGGATTACAATTCAAGATGAGATTTGGGTGGGGACACATAGCCTAACCATATTAGTGGTAAATCTTCCTTCTATTCAATTTTGTTGTGAACCTAAAACTGCTCTAAAAAAATAAAGTCTAATACAAAAAGAAAAAAGAGAGAAAGAAAGGAAAGAGAAATATGCAGTCAATTATTTACTAAATTCAATTTTTAAAAATTTAGCAAATATATAACAAAAAATTATCCACATTAAAAAAGAAAGCCAAATAACTCAATATAAAAATAGATGTAAATATTTAACAGACAATTCGTTTATTTAAAAAAGGTTAAGGGGAAATAAACCAATGAAAAATTGGACTTTCATAATTAGGAAATTCTATATAAGACATTAATAGGCATGCGTTTCTCTCCCTATTTGATTGACCAAATTTAAAAAGGGGAGGGAGAGAGAATATCAAATGCTGGTGAGGATGTGGTAACTGGGCAATTTCACAGATTATTTCAGGAAATATTAATTGATAGGCTATGTCTTGGAAGCTAGTTTGTGTTACTAAATCACCTGGGATAAAACGTCTTTACAGTAATTTTGATTTTCATGTTTTCTTCAACTTCCATGAGCTAACTTTGCGAGAAGGAAAATTTTCTTTCCATTAGTTGCTCTGTGAGTCAGATAGAGCCTACTTGCAGATAAAACACTAAGTTAAATTCTAAAAATAAATGTGAATCCTTTCTTTCCTTTGCCAGATTCAATTCTACTGAATAAGTCATTGAGACGTCAGAGAAACTCAGTGGCTGGAGGGGATGGTAATATTGTCCATCACGATCCAGAAATGGCACCTTCTCAAACCTCCCACAGCTGGTCAAGAGGGCTTTGCAAGTGGGCACAGAAGCAAATGAGGTTTGGAGTTAAGTCTGGAAACAGTCACTCTCTGGTGCTGCTGCTGCTCCTGCTGCTAACAGGTCGAGAGGAGGTGGCTGCCTAATCATCGTGAAGCAGAGACAGCCCTTCCCTATGCAGTTCCAGGAAAGATTCTAAATTGCCCCATTCCCCACAAGCCATTTTCATTAGATAGATGTTTAATTCTCCCAGTGGGGATGTGACCCTGTCGATCTTATACAGCCCAGGGTGTGCAGGCAGAGTTCCTGCAGTGAGACTTTAAGTTCTGTGTCATCCCTGGATCTCTAGACTTATTACAATGTCTGCTGTAGAAATCACAGAGGCGTAAAGAAGTCACTAAACTAATTTCTAATAAATAAATGGACGGATGGGTGGATGGATGGATGGACAGATGATACCATCAAAAGACAGAATGAATTTTTCACTGCACAGCAAAATTGGTTTTAAATAGCCCAAAGTAAAAAACCAACTCCAAAGAAGTGTTGAAGGACCAATGCTTAGGGAAAAACAAACAAACAAACAAATAAAACCCAAAACAAAACAACGACAAAACCCAGGTAAGTAACCAATTAAAAAAGGATCCTTCCAGAGTCTTTTGATAATTGAAACAGCTCAAGCATAAAAGTGTTTTTGCATTGAGAATGTGTCTGTGAACCAGTATTTCCCGTATTCTGCAGATTTCATTATGAAGGCATTTCTTATTTTTAAATAACTGGATAAAACAAAAAGATTTTATTTTGACCTCTCAGACTCCTAACTTGTTTTCAGAAAAGTGCTGGCAATGGCTATTTTAATTCTTATTATTTTACAAAGGAAAGCAAGCTGAATTTGGAGGTTATCTTGAAGCAAATGACATTTCTTTCCTGGCCTTATTAGTTAGATGATGCATCTAGTGTCCCATGTGTGAGGCAAATTCAGTGTAAAGGCTGATTGAAAATGCTTCCTGCATCGTTAACCACATGCTCTTTCTCACTGCCTGTGGTGATACTTGCAGGGCACAAATGAAGGATGTGTGAGCAATTCCTAGATACATTGCCCTTCTCTGAGATTTACAACTCTGAACCTTCAGTAGAAATTTGTGGAGCAAAGTCTACCCAAACTTTGCAGAATCAAATTTTTACAATGTTAGTGTAAATAAAAAGAAACTCGAGTGAAAATAAATAGGCAGCTTTAGGTTTCTTCCCTCCTTTTTCAAAATAAATGGTCTTGCAAAGGAAAACTCAAAGTATTAAAGCCAAAATAAGATACTCTTGTCTCTGGCCTTGGAAATTATTTGTTTGATAAAAGAGCATAGAGAGAGGAAATGGACAGGGTGAAGCTTTGCAAAAGGTGGGTGTTAAATAAGCATATGTTTGTTAGACTTGAAAATATTTTTTGGACCCCTTTTAAACAAAGGATTTTTAAAACTAAATTTTAGCATCTTTGTTTTTATCAAAGTTGTGGAAATTAAACTTTCTCTTCTCCAAATTAGGGAAATATTCAGGCTAACGTGTGAAGCATGCAAAGTGGAGAATGCCTGGTACAAAGTGGAGAATGCCTGGTACAAAGTGGAGAATGCCTGGTACAAAGTGTAGAATGCCTGGTACAAAGGTTTTCACTGGAGTTGAAAGCTTGGGATAGAAAGTAGAGCCTCAGCTGACAAAGACTATGGAGTGGGGGAAGAGGTGTGTGTGGGCACTTCCAGTCTTCCTGTTCCAGGTGGAAGTTCAGAACATCTGGTCACCTCAAAGGAGTGCAGCATATCATGTATGTGACAATCACCCTATATTTCAATGCACAGTTTTTTGTCCCAAGTCGACACATTCTACCACACATGTAACTTTAAAATTTACCTTTGACAAGAACTAAAAGTAGATCTACCATTCCATTCATCAATCCCCTACTGGGTATCTACCCAAAATAAAAAAAAAATCACTATGTCAAAGAGAAAGCTGTGTATGCATGTTCATCACAGCAAAGTTCAGAATTGCAAATATGTGGAATCACCTAAGTGCCCATCAATTGATGAGTGGATATAGAAAATGTGATATATATATGTCTCACAGAATATTACTGAGCCATAAAAATGAGCACAATAAGGTCTTTTGCAGCAACTTGAATGGAATTGGAGGCCGTTATCGTAAGTGAAGTAACTCGGGAATGGAAAACCATGCATCACATATCTCAGAGGTGAGAGCTAAGCTATGGTACGCAAAGGCATACAGAGTGGTATAATGAACACTGGAGACTCAGAAGGAAAGGGTGGGCATGGGGCAAAGGATGAGAAGTTACTGATTGGGTACGATGTACACTCTTTGCATGACCAGGACACTAAAAGCCCAGACTTCACCATGATAAAATTCATCCATGTAAACCAAACTCCCTGAACCCCTAAAGGTATTGAAATAAAAAATTTATCTTTGACAAATCATGCTTTTTCTTACAAAATCAATTGAAAGTAAACAAAATGTACGCATCTTTTGCTAAATGGAAAGAAGTCAGATTATAAATAATATTCAAGATTATATTAAAATTAATTTGATAGTTCAACTATCAATTAATAATATACTATCAAAGCCAAAAATGTTTCACAATTTAAAATATGTTTAAGGTAATATATTTATAAAAACATTACACCAGGCGCGGTGGCTCACGCCTGTAATCCCAGCACTTTGGGAGGCCGAGGCGGGTGGATCACGAGGTCAGGAGATCCAGACCATCCTGGCTAACACAGTGAAACCCCGTCTCTACTAAAAACACAAAAAATAAGCTGGGCGTGGTGGCGGGCGCCTGTAGTCCCAGCTACTCGGGAGGCTGAGGCAGGAGAATGGCGTGAACCCGGGAGGCAGAGCTTGCAGTGAGCAGAGATCGTGCCACTGTACTCCAGCCTGGGCAACAAAGTGAGACTCCGTCTCAAAAAAAAAACCAAAAAAAAAAAAAAAAAAAAAAAAACCAAAACCAAAACCCAAAAAACCATTAAATGATTATATCCTTAAGCGGTGTCATACGACTATGTATTTTTGAGAATGACTTCAATGAGTGAAGATTGTCAGGAAATTTTATGCCAGAGAGAACTGGCAAGGAGAGGATTTTCTTGTGTCTGGTCTGGGCCAAGCCTCAATTCCACATCACCCCTTTCTCTCTGCACTGCACCCCATTCCTGTCTCAGTCTGCCTCATCCGCTGGGGTCTTCAGAGGGCAGAGTCTGGGGTTGGCTCATCAAAAAGTAGATGTACCATTTATTAATTCATTGTAAACATTATAAGCAAGGACATTCCTAACATGGATGCAGTTTACAAACATAACTTTTGGAAAAACAAAATATTTGCTATTCAATGTAGGCTAAAAAAATACATATTGGTTATCAGTCTCTTTAGTTACTTAAGGAGTAAACCCACTTTAGGTTCTTTGTCATAAGTCCCTTTTGTACTAAATTTTCTCTTTTATACCAGAGAAAAAATGGTAGCTACTGTTCAGGACAGCTCTTCAGTAAAAGCGCCCACCACTAATTGTGTGGCACGTCAAATTGTAGGAGGGGAAATATTCTACAATTAATAATTGCTTCAAATGGAAGACCTCCTTAAGAGTGACGAATGATTTCCATATCTATTCATGTATTTTTCTTTCTCTCGAAGTCAATAAAGCTGCGTTCATGCTGGACATGTGGAATTGCTTCATCCCTGCATCTGTTTATTGCACATCATTGACAATTCTTAAAATACCAAAGGTTTTCCTTTGTCTCACTGCCGTGTGGAAAGTGAATTTTCTAAATGAAAATTGATCACACTGTTGGTTATAAGTATAAGCAAACAGTTAAAACAAATCTATTGTCTGTGTGTGTGTGTGTGCAAGTGTGTGTGTGTGTTTAGCCACAAGACTAGAAACACTGAGATTATTTGGTGCAAGGCTCCATAACACAGTGCTTTCTCCACCACACCCTTGTGGAAAATCTGCATCTGTGTTAACTACTAGAACAACAGGAAAGCTGGCTTGCATTCCTGAAGATCAAGTTGAGCAAGAGAATTAGAAAATTAAGCTTTCGTCTCAATGTTTATTGCAGAGTTAGACCTTTATGTGTTTTTTTAGACACCTTTTTTGTTTCTTTTTTTATTTTAAGTTCTGGGATACATGTGCAGAATGTACAGGTTTGTTACATAGGTGTACAGGTTTGTTATATAAGTATATATATGCCATGGTGGTTTGCTGCACCCATCAACCCATCATCTAGGTTTTAAGTCCCACATGTGTTCGATATTTGTCCTAAGGCTCTACCTCCTCTGGCCCCCAGCCCTCTGACAGGCCCCAGTGTGTGATGTTCCCCTCCCTGTGTCCATGTGTTCTCATTGTTTAACTCCCATTTATGAGTGAGAACATGCAGTGTTTGGTTTTCTGTTCCTGTGTTAGTTTGCCGAGAAGGATGGCTTACAGCTTCATCTATGTCCCTGCAAAGGACATGAACTCATCCTTTTTTATGACTGCATGGTATTCCATGGTGTATATGAGCCACATTTTCTTTATCCAGTCTATTATTGATGGACGTTTGAGTTGGTTCCAAGTCTTTGCTATTGTAAATAGTGCTGCAATAAACATAAGTGTGCATGTGTCTTTATAGTAGAATGATTTATAATCCTTTGGATATATACCCAGTAATGGGATTGCTGGGTCAAATGGTGTTTCTGGTTCTAGATCCTTGAGGAATCGCCATACTGTCACAATGGTTGAACTAATTTACATTCCCACCAACAGTGTAAAAGCGTTCCTATTTCTCCACAGCCTCGCCAACATCTGTTGTTTCCTGACTTTTTTTAATGATCACCATTCTAACTGGCATGAGATGGTGTTAGATACCATTTTTCTATTTTGCCTCTAGATGAAGTGCCTGCATTATCAGTAAAATAAAATTAAGACTGAGTGATATTTTGAAGACTAAAGGTAACTGTTAAATGAACAGAAGATAAATAAAAACATAACATCACTAAACAAGGCTTTGTCTGTATCCAAGTCACCATTCCCTGGATGGAGCAGTACTCAGGGGCACGTGGGTTCTGGTACTGGGGCTCCATCTCCAGCTGGCCCACCCAGGGCACACTTCTCCGTGATTGCACCCCACACTGCCTTCGTATATTAGATGAAGATGCTAATACCTAACCTAGGGGCTGTCATGACATTTAAACAAAATTGCTTAGCACAGAGCCAGTTCCATAGTAAGTTCTCAATAATGATAGTTAATTCTTGAACTCCTGGCCTCAAGTGATCCTCCTGCCTCAGCCTCCCAAAGTGCCGAGATTATAGGCGTGAGCCACTACGTCTGGCTGTGATAATGACAGTTGATTCTATTGATAAGACTGCTCAAGCAAGCAAAGCGTGTCCATGTTACAGGAAGCAAAGTTGTGAAAAGGATTCCTGAGTCATACTTTTATCCCAAGACCGGAAGTGGGCTTTGAGGATACTACATTATATGTTTTCCACGGATAAACTTTGGATGGACTTAGGTACTAATTTAGGTGATTCACACCAGCCCATGTATTTCCTTAATCTGCCAGGCAGAAGGTTCCCTCTTTACAAAAGGACAAAATTCTGTGTTTCAGATACATTTTTATACAAGAAAAAGGCAAAAGAGAAGGGAGATAGAGTCGGATACAACCCTGTGTTGTTCAGTTAGAACGGGAGCCAGGAAATTGGGTTTTATCAATTATTCAATTGGGCAATTGAAAAAAATCTACTGTGTGAACACAGCTTCAAAACCACCACCGGGTGCAAAGTGCATTTCAAGCAATTCAGGAGGGTGTGTTATGGGTGGGAGAGAGAGATACATTATTTCCTTTTAAGAAGCTTAGCTGATCAGTCTGGAAGGGGTCTTAGCAAAGTGTGCATCCCAATGCTGAGTAAAGAGGAAGCTCTGGTGGGATTCTCACCTTGGAAGGTGCCAATCCAGTAACTGACCCATTTGGAAGGAATGGAGCAGGGATCCTTCCATGACCTTCTTTAGATGGGGCCCCTTGCTCTATTCCTTCATCTTTTTCTGTGTTTGAGCTGAAAAGAAGGAAAGTTGTAGGACCTGAGGTCTTTGCATGTTTTAGGCAGACAGCCCCAGGGAAGGGTACTCCCCTCGAAAGTAGTTTTGACAGACAGGAAGGCAATCTTGCTGCAATGGAGAAGGAGAAATTCCCACAGCTGTGGTTCCTAACTTCACTGCTGGGCTTTTGGCTACCTGATGTATACAAGAAAGAAACCGAAGATTTTTCTGCAGGTCAGAATGGGGGAAACCAAAACCACGTTAAATGGTAATAGGGAGCATCTGGCAAACATGCAAGAGGATGTAACAGACACATCCTATTTGCATAGCTTTTAAATGTTGCCGCATATAGCATTTCTTCACTTATGACTGGACCGACAAAGACGTTGAGCCAATTGAATGTTTACATGCAGGGGCAACATGTGTTGTTTTCATTTGCTTGGTATGGGTTGTGCATGCCCCTTCTTCTGGTAACAATGCTAACTGCCCCTCACCCACTCAGCCTGATTACTTTCTGCCTTGCCATGGAGTGGATGTTAGCCCCAGGTCTGGTAAATCCTAATTTCCAAATGCCAGCAAAGTGACTGCCCAGGTTTGGGCACATGGCCAAGGCAGCCCACTCCAAGTTCTGCCATAGGAAATTGGCGGGGAGAAGCTGGCTGGCTATAAGAATGTGACCACAGCTGCTGGGATCCATGTCCCCACCACCTGGAGGAGCCTGCAAAGTGAGAACAACACAGGGACAGAGGTCCCATGGAGACGAGGAGAGATGGAGAGAGAAAGCGGAACCTGATGGTTCAATTTGAACCTCTGGATCAGTGGTGCCTGAGACCTTCTCCAGCCCATCCTTCCCAATTATATTGGCCAATAAATCCTGCTTTTTGCTTAAGTTAATTTTATTTGGGACTCCTCATGATCATAAATTGCCATTTTAATAGTTATATTCACACATGTACAGCCTATTTCTGCTCCTTTCAATTATTCAGTTCTGTCAGGTCTTGGTCTTATTAACTAAGGCCTTCATTTACCTGTGAAAGCAGTCATTGGAATGATGGCTGGAGAGAGGGCTCCTCTGGGGCTGCCTTTCAACATTAAAACTGACTGTATTCATGACATGAAATATCTCACAGGATTTCTACTTTTGAAAACAGAAATATTAAAAAATATTAAGCAATTTAATATGTTTTGGAATTCCTCTTTTTTGATTTAGAAAGCACACCAGCACCTATTTCATTTGTGTTTTTTAAAGGAGGCCAAGGGTGCATCTCACCCAGTCAGAAAGGCAAAGGAAGAGTAAGCCAAGGTCATCACCATCGGGCTGGAAAGCGAGACACTGATGGGAAGTAGTGAGTAAGGTCACATGGCTCTGACATGAATGATTCCAACAGCAACAGCTACATAAAGGAGTGTCTAGAGGCAGAAGCCAGCCTGGGCACAGGGACTGGTGGTGGCTGATTGGAGGAGAAGACAGGAGCTGGTGCCTGAAGAGTTGAGCCTTTGCCTATCAGTCATCATTGATGGACTGGAAGGAGAAGAATCCTCATGGAGGTGGAGGGAGGCGCAGGAAACAAAGCATCTGGACTCAAACATGAGCCAGTGATCTTCTCCGCCCAGGGAGGAATGATGGCTCAAGTGGATTCTTATGCTGGAAAAAATTGAAGTTAAGGCTGCAGAGAACACAGGGAACGGGGAAGGCAGCAATTTGGACATTATCCTGTAAACAGACAGTGGGAATCAAAGGTGCCTGGTTATTTCTGAGCCAAGAAGTAAAGCAGTACTGATGACGATTGCTCATCCCAATGTTATGTGCATGTCACTGTCTGCCCGGGTCTAGGGCTGTCTTAGTGTGGGTGGAAAAACAAGGGCAACTGCGAGACTCTGTAGAGAGACTGAAGAGGCTTTTCTGAGAGAGCACATTCTGAGTGAAGAAGGACGAAGATATGATCAACAGGTCTTAGCTCCAAAGCCACAGTCACAGGTGCGGGGGGTCGTCAGTAGGGTAGTGGTTGTTCTCCACTCTGCCCCGGCACCTTGATGCAGGTCCAGATATAGGAAGAAAGGGGACTGTAGTTAAACACTGAAAGGAGCTTCTCCCAAACTCTGCACCATATCAAGCCCTGAGCATCCTTGCCATGGCACACTCCAAGTGGAGGTAGCATGCAAGGAAGAGCAGATCGTCCCTACCCTGGCCATGAGAGCCTGAGCAAGGGCTCAGGGTATCATCACCTTGGGGGGAACCGTTGCACCAGGCAGAGCAGGCAGGCTGCTCTGTATCTGAGATATGTAGACTGCCTTGCATACGTGTGGGCAGCACTTCACACTTACAGACTGCGGGTGGGACAGGTCATCTTCAATCCTCACTGCAATCCTCCACTGAACCAGGGACGAGGACCTGTCCAGGGTGTTGATAAAGGCAGTGGTGAGGAAGTGGATTGGAGGGCACTGAGAAGGAAGGACAGCCATCCCATTACTGGGTATATACCCAAAGGATTATAAATCATGCTGCTATAAAGACACATGCACACATATGTTTATTGTGGCACTATTCAAAATAGTAAAGACTTGGAACCAACCCAAATGTCCATCAATGATAGACTGTATAAAGAAAATGTGGCACATATACACCATGGAACACTATGCAGCCATAAAAAAGGATTAGTTAATGTCCTTTGTAGGGACGTGGATGAAGCTGGAAACCATCATTCTCAGAAAACTATCACAAGGACAAAAAAAACAAACACCACATATTCTCACTTATAGGTGGGAACTGAACAATGAGAACACTTGGTCACAGGAAGGGGAATATGACACACCAGGACCGGTCGTGGGGTGGGGGGAGGGGGAGGGATAGCATTAGGAGATATCCCTAATGTAAATGATGAGTAACTGGTGCAGCACACCAACATGGCACATGTATACCTATGTAACAAACCTGCACATTGTGCACATGTACCCTAGAAACTTAAAGTACAATAAAAAAATAAATAAATAACATAAACTAACATATGTTAGTATTAAAAAAAAAAAGAAGGCGATGGCTGACTGTGTGGGGGATAAAGGAAAGGAAGGCATCAGGGGAGAACCCACATTTGGAGCCAGAAGAACACTCAGTGCCTCAGGAATCATTACCAGGGTCAGGTATGATGATTGCACTTGGGGAAATTGAGTGATGTGCTGCTAAGGTCCCCTGTGTGACTGAACAGCATAACAAAGTTGATTATCAGCTTTGATCATCTGAGCCCTCTCCTCTACAAATTGGAGAACTTATTTGCCTGTTATAGAGTTATCCATCATTCCTCCTTCCTTGCATTCAGTCTTTTAAAAGCGTACTATACACTACACCAGACATACACCACTGTACACTCTAGCACCAGATTAACTCACATAGTAGGAAGGCCCGACCTCATCCTTCACCTCTGTTTTTGCTGTTTGCTTCCTTCTTACTACTGCCGCGGACCAGAGCGCAGCCCCAGTGCCGGGGTGTGCAGCCTTTCATCCGAGGACGTCTCTGATTCAGTGTCACCGGGATCTCTTTTAACTGCCACTTTCTATGTTGCCCTTAAATTCAATTATTCAAACATTTCCAATTGTGTGCTTCTGCGGTACAGACTTAAACTCATAAATGAGCTGTATCTGCCTTTCCTCATTACTACTCCTGCCCACAAATTTGCTCAGCTTCTTTTATAATATCATTTTTTTCTTTCAAGAGGTGATCTGTTTTTGCCTCATTTGCACAGACTGAATTCTGTTAACTCATTCTTCCCTATTCTTTAACATCAGGGCTGGTGAAGACGAAGGCCTTTATACTGTGTGGAATGGGATCATAAAATAAAGAGTAGGCATCTCTCTCAAGAATTGTATGAACTCCTCGGTCCTCTTCCTCCTCTTTTCTCATTGTCCTCACTCCCTCTGTCCCCTGCCCCTCTCTTCACCCAACTCTCCTCTCATCCTACAGCCATTTGGAACCTCATGAGGAGCAGGCTGGAAACAATACACTAAATGATCTTATAATCAACTTGCAGGAACTGTCTGCCTGGATTAACAAATGTTCTCAATTCCTCTCTGGAACTTGGAGCCTGACACTCAGGGCAGATCCTGGTTTCACGGGGGCACGGAGCTTCAACAATATGGGATACTACTTTAAGAAAAGGAATGCAGAATTATAAACACATTAAAAGTATGGGAGTAAATGTTTATTTAAAATGAAAAAAAGCCACAACGAATTCCAAATTTTAAAAAGTTGAAAAATCCATAAACATTACAAAATCTAGAGAAAATAACATACTTTCCCACGAGTTTGGCTGCGCATGCTGATAAATTTTTACTCGAAAATCATTTCGCAATGTCAATTTCTGTAAAGCTATGCTGTCCAAGAGAAATATGCAAACCCCAAATGTGAGCCACGTTTATTATTTCAAATTTTCTAGTGAACACAATTAAAAAAGTAAAACAGAAATACATGAAAGTAATTGTGGTTATGTACTTTATTAACCCAATATAGCCAAATATTATAACATGAGCATATAATTAGCACAAAATATGCGAATGTAGAAAGTTACATTCTTTTTTTCTTAGTAAGTCTTTGAAATCTGGTGTGCATTTTACACTCACATCACCTCTGAATGTGCACTGGCCATATTTCGAATGCTCAGTAGTCACAAGTGGCTAGTGGCCACCATATTGGACTGACCAGCTCTATCTAGACTAGGCAGATAATCCGGTCTTCCTTCTGCCGTGATGGACCAAAAAAAATTTTTTTTTTATTACCGGCAACTTAGGAAAGTTCCTTTTAGCTTCTCAAACTCATGAGATGTCTAGGATTATCATTGTATGTGGAAAAACTTCTATGAAGTGTTTTACATATGAGTTGTAAAATTTCAGGGCACTTGAAGTTATCTTCTGCAGGGGTTAATTTTAAACTCTTTTTAAATTGAAGACCTTCGTTAACCAATTTGGTGTCAACATTCACATTGTAGTGGCTTTTTTTGGTCTTATCTCTGATGTCAGTATTCCATGACAAATATGCAGGAAATTTGAAAAGAACCTGTATCGATGTGCTTGGACAGGTGAATTTACATGGATGATGTGTAGGGAAGTAGAAGGAGACAGGATAAGATTAGAAAAGTGTGCTGGACTCAGCTAGGCGGGTGAGAAAGGCTGTCGGCTGCTAGTGAGAGGCTACGGAGAGGTTCTCCCGCCTTTAGGTTAAGGGATCAATGCTGGTGGATATAGCACTGTACTGGAGATATTTCTCCACGGATCTTTAATATTTCTGCACACTTTCTCAGCAAAGTAACTGATGGCTGGTCAGAGGGGACATGTGTTTCCTGGTCAGGATAGTAAAGATAATGTTTTCTTCTAGGTAAAGGTTGGGAAAGTTTGCTAGTAGTCTCTTACAAGGGGTGCATCTCCTAAACTGGGTGATCTTCAGCTGTGATGCAGACTCACTCTGTGCACAGCATCCACTAGGGCCACTCTGTGTCACCCCTATGAACCCTGGGGAGCAAAAGGAACTGATAGGAACTTGAGTTCATGCCGTCTGCTCTGCCATGAATACTGAAGTGCTTTGTCTCTAGCCCAGGAGTCTCATGTCTTCTACCAACATCCATGAAACTGGGAGGTTCATTTGTGAGCTTACAAGTAGAGTAAAGCCTCAGATCCCTCACAATTCCTGACACACTATCAGCATAAGAAAGGCCTTGCAGTGTAGTGGTGTGATTTTTAGCATGCGAGAACTTCAAACCTGGTTACAGATCTAACTGTGTTTTGCTGGCTTAAAATTGTGGCTGTAACAACTTTATTACACATGAAAGTCATTACAAATCACATGTCCCAGCAAACCCAAGTTACATGTACCCCCAACTCAGCTTCCTTGAGCCAACCCCAAAATTGCTATCAGCCACTCCACATCACCTGGAGTGAAGAGAAACGAGTAGAAATCAGCAGTGGTCTAAGCTGATTGGAGTATATTTGACTCAGACAAGTTTCATGTGGTGAACACATTTGTAGACTCTTCCCATGGCCTGAGGGGGCCCTTGCAGGCAACGTAAGCTCATAGCAACAGGCAGACAGTCATGCTTCCTGAATCCTTCTCCCCACAGATGACAGGCTCCAGAACATTCCTCCTCTACCAGCTGAACTGTCAGCTCACCAAGGATCAGTTGTGTCTGCTCCCAAGTTGGTTTATGCCAGTTCCTTTAAGTTTTTATTATCATGTTGCAAACTGTTGAAATGTAAATGCAGAATTAGTTGTGGGTTTTATGAAAACCAAATTAGAAAAGACAAGTCATTCAAAAACTTGCTGTCAAAAAAGAAGTGTACAGGAGAACATTGTAAAAGTTTAAGAAAAAACATGAACTCATAGAATTTTACTTGCAAAGTTTCTTCCAGCTACTATCCCTCTCAGCTTACAAATCTCAGAAGTCAATAGTCCAAATCAAAACCACCTACAAAACAACCACCCTCATAATGATTTTCTTTTCTCCTGTCTTCATACTTTTTATTTTTCTTTCAATATAGAAATGCCTGGTCAGGGTAAAATGGACTTCACTGGAATGTACTGACTTTCCTCAAAAAAATTTATTAAAACCCTGGCAAGGCTGATCTGCATCAGAGACAGCTATGACTACCGAGTTTTACTACAACAGCATTTGGGTAAACCAATCTATTGCAAAGCCTTTGGGCATAATTTATTCTCCTTGGTTCCCCCACTTACTTATCACAGTACCAGTATTCATACATGCATTCCTTTTCCCTTGCTGCTGTAATGAATTAACCCGACTTAGTGGCTTAAACAAACAACTTTATTATTTTACAGTTCCATAGGACAGAAGTTCAACATTGGGAAATCCTGCCATTTGTGGCAACGTGGATGGACCCGGAATGCATTATGCTATGTGAAATAAGCCAGACACAGAAAGATGGATACTTTATGTTATCATGTATATGTGGAACCTAAAAAAAAAAGCGAGTTAAACTTATAGAAACACAGCCTAGAATGGTGGTTGTGGGATGTGGGAAGTGGGAAGATGTTGGTGTAAGATGCAGACTTTCAGGTATAACATCTGCAAGTTCTGGAGTTCTCACACAGTCTGGAGACTGTAGTTAACAATGCTGTATTGTGTACTTGAAATTTGCTAAGAGAGTAGACTTCAAGGGTTCGCTCCTCCCAGCAAAAGGTAACTATGTGAGGTGATGGCTGTTAATGGACTTGATTGTGGTAGTCATTTCACAATGTCCACGTATGTCAAATCATCACATTGTACACTTTAAGTATATACAATTTTATTTGTTAATTATAATTCAATAGAGCTGAAAAAGAAAAAAGAAGCTTGACATTGGTCTCCTGGGCTAAAATCAAGGTGCAAACGGGTCTGGGTTCAGTTCTGGAGGCTCTGCAGGAGAATTCTTTCCCCTGCCCTTTCTGTTTCTGGGGGCTGCCCACATTGCTTGGCTCATGGCCCCTTCCTCTACCTTCAAAGCTAGCATCATCATCTCTCTCTGCCCCTCTCTCATTCCATGTCACCTCTCCACCTTACTCTCTTTTTCTGGCTCCCTCTTTCACTTTTAAGGACCCTTCTGATTACACTGGGCCCACCTGGATAATTCAAGGTAATCTCTCCACCTTGGGGTCAACCAATTCACAAGCTTAATTCCCTCTGCAGCCTTAAGTCTTTCTTGCCAGGTAGCACGACACATTCACAGGATCTGGTGGTTAGAGCATGAACATTTTTACAGGCCATTATTCTACCTATCGCCACACATGATTTTGCAGAGAGTGACCTTTGTTGTTTTTAAATATAACTTCCACTCCACCCTGGCCTGCTGAAGGCTTCTTCTATCAAAAGCAGCAGGCCTGAGAGCCTGGGAAGAGAATGTCAAGGTGGTCCTTAGAGCAACACTTAGCACACAGACATCCTCGTTCAAGGCTGGCCTGATGTGCTGGGGGTGTTGGGGGTGAGTAGGAGAGACCATTCCAGTGCTTCCTTGATGACTTCTATGAGCAAGGAGGGTGATGTCTGGGCCACCCAGGAAGGAGCCCTCTTAGCAAGCTTCCATATTCTCTTGCTGCTCTGATAACGAGTCAGGCTAGGCTGGGGAAGAGCCACAGAGAAAGATTGTTGTAAGAATTGTGGGCCGGGCACAGTAGCTCACGCCTGTAACCCTAGCACTTTGGGAGGCCAAGGCAGGCAGATCACGAGGTCAGGAGATCAAGACAATCCTGGCTAATACGGTGAAACCCTGTCTGTACTAAAAATACAAAAAATTAGCCGAGCGTGGTGGCAGGCGCCTGTAGTCCCAGATACTCTGGAGGCTGAGGCAGGAGAATGGCGTGAATCCTGGAGGCGGAGCTTGCAGTGAGCCAAGATCGCACCATTGCACTCCAGCCTGGACAACAGATCAAGACTCCGTCTCAAAAGAAAAAAAAAAAAAAAGAGAGAATTGTGTTGGGGTGGAGGGTCAGGGAGACAAGGAGGATGTTAAAAGATGAGGCGGGAAGGTTGGAATTAAAGTGGCTCAGAAATTGATGAAACATCAGAGCCCAAGTAGAAGCCACTAGTGGAGATTCCCAGGGGCCAGCAATGGCTGAGGGATGTTTAAGGACAGGGATTAAACATGTCCTTATTTTTAATTGTCCAATTTTAAGTTGATGGGTAGTACGTCAGTCACACACAGCCATGTGGAAGGACAGAGTCCAGCTGAGCAGTGGGATAAAGGAACCAGCAGGGGTGCACCATGTGAGAAATTCAGCAAGGGTTCAATTTAGAACTGGAGGAACTGGGAAAGCATAGCCCCTGCCCCTCCATAAGCTCCTTAGAGGATCGGGATGAATGATGTTTTTTCCACTATACCTAGGATGGGGGAGAGGGGTCTGGAGACTTTTACTTATTTTATTTTATTTTATTTATTTATTTATTTTGGAGACAGAGGAGTTTCGCCCTGTTACCCAGGCTGGAGTGCAGTGGTGCGATCGTGGCTCACTGCAACCTCCGCCTCCCGGGTTCCAGCAATTCTCCTGCCTCAGCCTCCCAAGTGGCTGGGATTACAGATGTGCGCCACCAGACCTGGCTAATTTTTGTATTTTTAGTAGAGATGGAGTTTCACCGTGTTGACCAGACTGGTCTCGAACTCCTGACCTCAGGTGATCCGCCCGTCTTGGCCTCCCAAAGTGCTGGGATTACAGGGCGTGAGCCACAGCACCTGGCCTTTACTTAATTTTTTAGTGTAAAATTTACAGACAATGTGCGCAAAGGTTAAGTGGCCATTTGCTGATTTTTGACAACTGCAGACATCTGTGTAACCCAAGTCCCTATCAAGGTATAAAAGGTTACCATCACCCCAGAAATCTCCTTCAGGCCCCTTTTCAGTCAAATCCTCCTCTGCTCTATCTTAACTAAACTTTTTGTTTTGAGATCGTTGTAACTTTATATGCAGTTATAAGAAATAATTCAGAAGGATCCTATGTGCCTTTTATATCCCTTCAATGGCAGCATCTCTTAAAACTGTTAACAATTAATTAATATGACAATTATAGCCAGAATACTGACACCAGCACAGTGATGATTCAAAGGCTGTGTCTCGACTAGCATCTCTCCTGCTGCCTCTCATAGCCATACCCAGCCCCCTCCTGCCCTTGCTTTATCCTTAACCCTGGCAACCACTAAGCTGTTCTCCATTTCTATAATTGTATCATTTCAAGAATGTTCTAGAAAGGGATTTGTACAGCAAGTAAACTTTTTGGGATGGCCTTTTTTTTTTTTTTTTTTTTTTCACTCAGCATGATTATCTGGAGATTAACCCAGGTTGCTACACAGATAGTTCTTATTTTGCCAAGTAGTATTCCATGATATGAATGCACTCCAGTGTGTTTAACCATTCACCATGGAAGGACATCTAAGTTGTTTCCCATTTCGGTTGTGGTTGTTGCAAATGGACCGACTGTGAAACATGCGTGTACAGGTGTTTGTGTAAACATACATTTTCATCTCTCTGAGATAACTGCACTGCTGGGTTATGCGGTATTTGCATATTTATATTTTAAGAAGCCACCAAAGTGTGTTCTAGAGTGCCTGTGCCATTTTGTATTCCTACCAGCAATGTGTGGGCCATCCAGGTTGCCAGGTTCTTCAGCTCCAAGCCTAGGATACATGAGGCAAAAAGAAAACCCCAAGAACCCTCCACTGTGTTGTTCCTTGTGATGTAAGGCAGATGAGCCCACAAATTGGGGCTTAGCTTGGGAGGGTTCTTGGCTTTGCACAGGAAAGAATTCAAAATAATTCAAGGGTGAGCCAGTGGTGAGAGAAAGCAAGTTTATTGAACAGGCAGTGCACAGCAGAGGTGCTGCTCCTTGCAGTGCAGAGGTAACCCATAGTCATTCTGTACCCAGAGTAGCCAGAATGTATGGGCTGTTGGCAGCCGTATTTATATCCATTTTTAATTACATGCTAATTAATGGGAGGATTATTTCAATCTTTCTGGATAAGGGAGTTTCTAGAACCATATAAGGTAACGTTCAGGTCATTGCCGTGGTGCATTGCCATGGCATTTGTAAACTGTCATGGTGCTGGTGGGAGTGTCTTTATGTTAACGAGCAGTGAGGGCAGCTAGAGGTGACTTTTGTAGCCATTGGTTGGTTTCTGCCAGCTTTCTCCCTGCACCCTGTTTCTACCAGATCCTGCTCCCATTAACAGGGTCACAACCCAGGTCATAGCTGGTGCTTGGAAAACAAGTCCCACTGATCTCCTACCTCACTTGGTCTCAGGGTTCCCAGCTGTTCTGCCTCCTTCTCTTCACATTTTAGAGTTTTAAAATGTTTGTCATGTATGTGTGATGTTCTGGGAATTTAGTTGTACATCATGAAAGGAATAGGAGAAAGTATGTCTACTTCAACTTTTCGAAGCAGAAATCCTCACTTCTTTTTAAATAGGACTTTATGGGGTATAATTTACGTACAGAAACATGTCTACATTTTAAGTGTGCACTGGTTACAGTTTTTTTTTTTTGAGATGGAGTCTCTCTCTGTCGCCCAGGCTGGAGTACAGTGGTGGGATCTCCACTCACTGCAAGCTCTGCCTCACGGGTTCACGCCGTTCTCCTGCCTCAGCCTCCCATGTAGCTGGGACTACAGGCGCCTGCCACCGCGCCCAGCTAATTTTTTGTATTTTTAGTAGAGATGGGGTATCACCGTGTTAGCCAGGATGGTCTTGATCTCCTGACATCATGATCCGCCCATCTCGGCTTCCCAAAGTGCTGGGATTACAGGCACGAGCCACCGCGCCCGACCTTAAGTGTGCACTGGTTACAGTTTTACGCATATGTGCCCACTATGCTCTCCACCCAGCGGAAGATATCAGACATCTGCCTAGAAAATTTCCCTGTGCTCTTTCTTATCAAGTCACTGCCTTCCTCCCCACCTTTCAGGTAACTATAATTCTGGCTTTTCCTACCATACCTTAGGTGTACCTTTTTTTTTGAAATTCATATAAATAGAATCATATAGTAAGTACCGTTTTGTGCCTTGCTTCTTTTTGGCAACATATTTTTGAGATTCACCCACATTATTCCATGTATTAAAAGATCATTACTTTTTACTTCTAAGTAGCACTTCATTATGTAAATATACCACAATTAATTTGTCCTCTTCAAGATTTGAATCTTAAAGGGCAATTTTATGCCAGTAAGCTGAGGAGTTGGAGCTGAAATTTGGATCGGTAAAGCCAGTGACACATGGGTCATAAAGGTAAAGGTTGGAAAGAAAAATCATGGCTGTTTTTAATACTTTGAAACAGGTTAATACGAAATGTACAGTCTACCTTCTTCAAACAGTCATTTTAGGAAAATCTGATTAGGCTCTCATCTCCTATGGCTATCTGTACCTTTTGAAACTGGAATTAGTTGCTAGCTATGGGCCTCTGTGAAATCTGCTGAACTCATGCTGTCAGAATTCATTATATGATCACCACCATTTTCGCAGTAATATGCCTGATATCAACTGATAAATAAAGAGAATGTGATGCAACTATCGACCAGAAAAGACTGTTCACTTCACATTTTGCTTAAAGCCACTTCATATTGCTTTGCTTTTAAAATGAAACAATGTAAAATAATGAAACATTAACTCAATTATAGATTTGTATTTTATTTGCAGAGATTTTCATCTGCAATGTTCAATAACAGATATATCTGCTGAAGAAGGGATAATATGCAATGGTCTCAGCCTGCGGAAATATACCCTTATGAGCCACAAAAGCAGTGATTGACTAAGAAAATTATTCACGGTGTGTTTATTACATGCGTGTTACTGGACAAATCACTCAGCACATACAAAGAGGGCTATGGCAGAGACCCTGCCCAAAAAGAACTTTCAAACGAGTTGACAGAAAAGACAAATACAAGGAAAATGAAATAATACAAGATTTCTTAATAACCACACTCTGTGTGAATAAAGCTACCTGCAAGTTTATAACTTCCTCACAGAAGATCTTGCCCAGGAGCCTGAGGTTGTGATGCAGGGGAGATATTCCTTTCATTTTGAAGTAAGTAAGACTCAAAGGGAACAAGTGGCTTGTCCAGGTCACGTCAGGTGAATGTGTGGAAGAGCCAGGAGCCAGGAAATGCACCCCTGCTCCCCTTCCCATGGCAGCCTCACCTTCATGCTGAATCCCACTTATGGAGGGAGGGGTAACCTCTGTCCTGGCTTCCTCAGCACTGGCTCTGAATGGAGACATCAGTAGAGGATGTGCAGGTCTGTGTTGAAGCAGATGCGTTCTCAAGGGTTGGTTAGACTTGGTAAAGTAGATTCAAAGGGTACCCCCAGAAGATGGAATAGCGTGAGCTAAACCTTTGGAACCAATGAGTACAAGGTTGAGAGGAAAGTAATGTTTGGATTTCCTAACCTGCAGGGCCAGGGTGGGAAAGAGGAGAGCATACGCCCACAGAGGAGGGCTGAAATTAGAACTGGAAAATGACCAAGCTGAGATGACAATGTCTGGGACCAGAGTAGGAGCAGAGGAAACAACAAGCCAAGGGAAGAGTCTGATTGTATGTGCACATGTGGCTTTTTCATGCACTCCTTTCTGCTTTTGTTTAGTTGGTTTTCAATGTTTTGATTGGAAGCTGTATGTGATGTGATGAGTAAAAGGGACAGAGGTGCAGAGGCCTTTCGGGAAAGGTTATGTTTGTCTGACTAGGAGCTGGCTGTGTCTGCTGTCGCTGGAAGGTGTCAGGAGCTACTTTCTTTGGGTATCCTGGCTCCTGGTTCCCCGTCGTCTTTGCCAGAGATTCCTTCTTAAAGCAGGTCGAGAGGTGCCATTCTTTCCATTGCATTCCCGTTATGGCACAGGAGTCTGTTGGGGAGATGGTCAGGTGTGGGGAAGGGAAGCATTCTCTGGTCCTCTGATTTGGTCTCCGTCCTCTAGTGGGCCCGTATCTCTGGGCTGTGAACTTCACATAGCTTCTTATTTCCCCCCTTCCCCGCCCACTTAGGCAGGAAGGGTACAGGGGCTGGAGTTGGGTATTTCTCTTGCCCAGGCAGGTTACACTGTGGCAAAATCCAAAGTGGTTAGTAAAATAGTTTTGCTTGGGGGCAGTCTTTTGCTAAGAACAGACAACTCTAGGCATATTTCCAAGTGGTTACTTCCTTCTTACCTCTGCCAAAAGTGGGATTTTTCTCTGATCTACACTGTGAGAATCTAGCGGAGCTCCTGAGAGGAAAACTGATGCAAGTGTGGGTCTCCCAGGAGTTTCTGAGCATGTCCAGCAGTTCCTCAGTTACAGTTTAGGTTTCCTTACTCCAGAGTGGGTTCCCATGGTGGCTTCTGCTCCGGTAAGCTGTGATTCTCTGTATCCACTCGTCTGTCCCTCCAATTTAGGGGACAGCAGTTTGTCCTGGGAATCAGTTCTCTGATGGATTTCACAAGAATTTGTTCATCTTTTTTCTTGTTGTGAGGCCAGGAGTGAAAACTTCCAATCCCCTTACGTCAGACCAGAAACCACAGTTTTCAATAATTTTACTGAAAAAAGATTTCAACACATATAATTAGATATGTCCGCTAAACCCTTCACCCAGTGATTATCAACTTCTTCTCAAGCTTGCTTCCTCTATACTCCTTCCCACTTTTTCCAGATCCCAAGACTGCATTCCAGAATTGTATCATGTCGTAAGTGTGTATTTCAGTATGCTTCTCTAAAAGATAAAGAATGTTGAAAAATAAAACTATAATACCAGTTTTTCATAGTTTACAAAACACCACTAGCTCCCTGATATTAAAAAATATCCAGTCATTGAAATTTTCCTTCTTACCTCACATATTTCTTAGTTTCTTTGAATTAGTATCCAAACTAAGTTGAGCCTCTTTTTAAAACTGTAACCTTTATTTTTGCTTACCTCTACTATTCTCCCTCTTTCCCTGACTTTAAACCAATATTAACAACACCATATACATATGTATATACAGAGGTGCAGAGGCCTTTCGGGGAAGGTTGTACGTTTGTCTGGCTAGGAGTTGGGCTGTGTCTGCTGTCGCTGGAAGGTGTCAGGAACTACTTTCTTTGGGTGTCCTGGCTCACATACGTATATGGTATTGTTAATATCCATATAGCATATATGTGTATATATATGTGTGTGTATGCATAGACAGTACATTCATGTGACAGAAATTTGGTCATCAGTTTGCAAAAGTGGAAATAGACTACACGTTAATATGGTTTGGCTCTGTGTCCCCACCCAAATCTCATCTCAAATTGAAATCCCCATGTGTGAGGGAGGGACCTGGTGAGAGGTGATTGGATCACGGGGGTGGTTCCCCCATGCCGTTCTCATGATAGTGAGGGAGTTCTCACGACACCTATTGGTTTTAGAAGTGTTTGGCAGTTCCCCTTTTGTGCTCTCTCTCCTGCTGCATTGTGAAGAAGGTGCCTGTTTCCCCTTTGTCTTTCACCATGATTGTAAGTTTCCTGAGGCCTCCCCAGCCCTGTGGACCTGTGAGTCAATTAAACCTCCTTTCTTTATAAATTACCTAGTCTCAGGTAGTATCTTGATAGCCACATGAAAATGGACAAATACACATGTGTTTAAAAAAGACCATGGTTCCTGCAAAAGGAAAAACAAAGGAGAGCTTTATTTTCTAAAAAAAGAAAAAGACTCTGAAGATTGGGAGACACAGCTTCCAGTGTAAATGGAAAGGACTCTGGAAAACCAAGTGTGGGTCTGGTTTAAGTAGGAAAAGTTTCCGTGCCAGCCTCAACTAAGTCTGTTCATGTAAATGAATAATTTAAACTCGTTCAGTCTCAATTGGTTGAAAACAACTGAGTCCAGATTGGGTAGTTCCCAATTGCAAGACCAATAGTCTCTGCGGGATGTCCCTCTTTGGAGGAGAACGTTTCTGGACACCCAAGTCTCAGTTCTGGTTACAGTAACCATCTTAGCTCAGAGACTCAAACAGTGTTCCTCTGGAGCTGCCCTCTCTGGCAACAAAGGAGATGTGACCGCCCTGTTCTCACTCATCGTGGCCATTGGATTAGCTTCATTTCACACACGCATTGCTTTGCGTCTTAGCTTCCTCCCTTCATAGCACATCCTGCGAATCCCTCCTGTCAGCTGCTGGACATGAGCTCAATCTTTTCAAAGAGCTGCATAATGTTCCAAGGTAGGTATGTGCCAGAACATATTCAACCACTCATTTGTTAGCATTAGGATAAACACTGCAGTAATATCTCTTTACATAATCGTTATGGACAGGTGGTGTAATTTTTAAAGCATAGCTTCCCAGGAAAGGGATTACTGAGTATCAATGTAGGTGATATATTTTTAACAGCTTTATTGACATATAATTGGGATGCAATAAACTGCACGTATTTAAAGTACACATATGTATATATACTCATGAAACCAACAAGGCTACACATTTGATTTCTTTTGGGATGAGCTTTGGTAGTTTTTGTTTCTTTCAAGAAATTTGTCAATTTCACCTGCTCTGTTGCATTTACTTGACATAAGGATTTTATGTTTTTTAACATGTATAAAATCTAAAATCTGTTGTGGTGTCATCTATTTTAATTCACATATTGGTTATTTGTATCTACTCTTTTTTTCTCATCAGCCTGGCTAAAGATTTGTCAATTTTATTCATTTTCTCAAATAACCAGCTTTTGGGTTCACTGATTTTTCTCTTTAGAGTTACTGTTTTGTATTTCACAGGTTTCCATTCAGATCTTTGTTATTTCTTTTCTTCTGCATACTTTGAGTTTGAGCTGCTCCACTTTTAAAATTTTCTTAAAGTGGAAGCTGAAGTCATAGATTTGTAATTCTTTTTATTTTCTAAAATATAAATGTATTACTATAAATTTCCCTTTAAGTATTGCATTAGTTGCATCCCACAAATTTTATTATGCTATATTTTCAGACATATTAGCATGGTTTTTGTCTGTTAAAAATACTTTCTAATTTCTCTTTTGGTTTCTTCTTTAACCCATGGGTTATTTTAAAGTATGTTATTTAGTTTCAAATATTTGAAGATATTCTTGATGTCCTTCTTTTATAGATTTCTAATTTAATTCCATTACTGTCAGATAACATATATATATTGAATCCCTTTAAATGTATTAAGACATATTTTATAGCTCAGAATTTGGTTAATTTTGGTAAGTAGTCTGTGTGTACTTGATAAGAATGTATATTTTGCTAATGTTGGGTGGAGTGTTCTAAAATTGTGAATTGTGCCAGTTTGATTGATAGCAAACTCAACCACATGCTGTCTACAAGAAATCCATTTTAAATATAAATATACAAGTAGGTTGAAAGTAATAGGATGGTGAAGGATATATTTACACTGATCAAAAAGGAAGCTGAAAAGAAAGCTATATTAATACAAAAATACGTTTCAGATTTCCTGTCTGTTTGTTCCGGCAATTACTGAAAAGGAGTGCTGACATTTCTGACAACAACTCTGGATCTGTGTATTTCTCCATGCAGTTCTATCGGGTTTTGCTTCATATATTTTGAAGCTCTCTTATTAGGTGCACCAAGTGTTTAGCATCATTATATATGCTTGATGAATTTACCTCTTTTTTTGTTGTGAAATGACCCTCTTTGTCTCTTTGCTCGGAATCTACTTTGAAGATAAGGAAAATTGGGGCCATTATTTCTTCAAATATTTTTTCTGTCTCCTCCACTTTCTGTGCTTCCTCGGGGACTCTCATTATTCATATATTAGGTCATTTGATATTTCCCTACAGTTCACTGGTCCTCCATTAATTTTTTTCAGTTTTTCTCTCAGTGTTTTAGTTTGGATAGTTTTGATAGCTGTGTCTGCAACGGCTTTTATTCTGTGGTGTCTGACCTGCCATTAATGCCATGCAGTTCTCATCACAAGCCAGACAGCATGGCCCCGTCAACAAAATGGGAAACTGTGAGAGATGAGGAGTCTCAGACAAGTCAGAGCTCGCAGCAACAGGGATGTGGAGGAGCCGAGCCGTGGCTGGGCAGGCTGAGATGATCCATTTACGTTGGATCAGTCTGGCAGGCTGAGATGTGTCACATGCAGAGTGCCGAGAGGTGCGACAAGCACATGAACTGGTACACAGATGACAGTCAGGTTAGGGAGAAGGGACACAAAGTGAGATTACAGCAAGGCCTGGGACTCTCCCAACCTATGGGACTCCTGTATTGTGCTGGCCAAGTCTTTAGCAGGTTATTCATTCTAAGCTATCTCCCTGTCTAGATTGATCCACGAGGGCAGGAACCAAGGTTTGTTCTGTCCATGCCGAGTACTTGGTACAGAGAAGCTGCTCAGGATATATTTTTATTTATTTTTATTTTTTAATTTTTTGAGACTGAGTCTCACTCTGTTGCCCAGGCTGGCATGCAGTAGCGTGATCTTGGCTCACTGCAACCTTTGCCTCCTGTGTTCAAGTGATTCTCCTGCCTCAGCATCCTAAGTAGCCGGGACTACAGGTGAGTGCCACCATGCCCAGCTAATTTTTGTGTTTTTAGTAGAGACAGGGTTTTGTCATGTTGGCCAGGCTGGTCTCAAACTCTTGGGTCTCAAGTGATCCATCCGCCTTGGTCTCCCAAAGTGCTGGGATTACAAGCGTGGGTGACTGCGCCCAGCTCAGGATATATTTTTAAATATATAAAATTTAAATATAAAAGAAGCAGGTCCATGGACTCTCAAAGCCCTAAGAGCCTGGTTTAGGGAAAAGGATCCATGACACAGGCTTTTGGAGTTTGGGATTTTGTGACTTGGAAGCAAGGAGACAAAAGGATGTAATGCCATCCCATCAGCTCTCCCCTCTAAAAATTTCCCTTCACCCTAGTTTTCTGGCAATTTTTTTTTTGTTTTACAGAGTGAGAAGGGCATGAATATGGGGTAGTTATAATTATGCCCATAATGCATAATAGCTATCAGACTGATCCAATGTAAACGGGTTATGTTTATAATTGTAGTGAACTGTAATTTTAAGTAAAATGAAAATTGGGATTTACAACACATCTCAAAATATCTAATTACCAGAAAGCAATTTTGTATACAAATGCTCGAATCTATTATTCAACACAAACACATTTTTGAAGTATAACTACTAGTCAATCACAATTGCTGTGACATTACAATACAAGTCTCTTGCAAAGACTATTCAAAGCACTTCAACAGTGTTGGAAGCTTCCAGTATTAAGTGGTTAGAAAAAGGAAGGCTGGCAAATGAGGCCATTAACAAGTGTGAAGGCCTCGAAACTGTCAAGGTCATCAAAATCATGGGAAGTCTGAGAAACTGCCGCAGCCAAGAGGAGCCTGAGGAGATGTGAGGACTAAATGTGACATGGGGTCTTTGATGGGGTCCTGGAACAGAAAAAGGACATTAGGTTACAACTAACACAGTCTGAATACAAAGTGTGGACTCCAGATAATAATAATATATCAATATTGATTTACCAACTGGAATGAATGTACCATAAAGTGTGAAATGTTAACAACAGGGGAAACTGGATGTGAGCTCTATGGGAACTCTGTCCAATTCTCCCAATTTTTCCATCATTCTGAAACTGTTATTTCTTAAAAATCTAACTTAAAAAAGAGATTTACAATGGAAGTGGAAGCTTGGAAACCATGTCTAGCTGCATCAAAGTGGTTTTAGTTTGCCAGTTTTATTATTTAGTTACCTTTGTTGCTTAAATTGTGTTTTCTTTGGAGCATCACATTCATAGAAGTATTAGTATGTGCACTGTTATCATTGTGATACATGTACCTGTGGTATATATCAACTAAATGAAGTCATATTTATACATATAAGCATATTTGGTTATACTGTTGTGTACATATATATTTGCATTGAACATTCATGGCTTTGCTGTAATTTCAGTGCATTTTTATGTAGGATATATGTATACATGAATCTTCTACAATATCATGTTCATGGTTAAGTAATATTCCACCTTGGGATGTATTGTAATTCAATGTTTAGGGCTTTCTCAAAGTTTCATATTTTTTCTTATTATAAAGAATGATTTGATGAATGTCACTGTAGATTTATGCTTATTAATGTTTCAGCCCTAGAATCAATGTTGCTGGTGCAAAAGCCTTTTGTGTTTTTTGATTCATATTCCTAAATTGCCTATCAAAATTTTCTTAATGCCCCAACCAAAGATTATTGAAATGCTTATTTTTCCAATGACTTGCTAATATTTGATATTAATATTAAATTGATAATTTTGTGAGCAAGAAAATATATATGTACTAAATCACTCATTTCACTTCGCTTAGTACTTTAGCTATATGTACACATGTTATGTGCATTCCCATTCTCAAACACGAAACAAAGACACGTGGCTTCAACGCAGAACATTTAAGCTTATTTTTTGTTACTTGAGCGCATGGTCTTAAATGTTTGTTTTACATGCAGAATGCCTCCCGATTCAGTGTAACGTCATTTTATAGGCACAGTGGGTCCACGAGAAAACCAGAATGTGCCAGGAGAAAGATGACTTTTGAGCTTTTCTAGCCATCTTCAAATCAATCATGTCACATTTATGATGATTTATTGTCACATCGAAATAAGTTTCGCTTGTTTAGAAACAATAAATAATAAAAAGGATAGTGGTGCTGCTGATGCAATGGAAAGAACAGTGTCATTTTCACACCTTATTTGCAGTTTTTAAAATTTAAACCAAATGATTACACCACTGAAGACATCGACATCTCATCTAAATATTCAAAATCCACTCACTGGTATCATCTGAGTGGTCTTTGCTATCTATCAGATTGGATGGACAGAGTTTGCCATCGCAGGCTGCTGCTGAGCCTCATAACTCAGCCCTCACTGAAGGGTGAGGCATCAGCAGAGCCGTCGGGATGCTACCCTGAGTCTGTGACATGGATCATAGAGGCTGAGCAGAAAGGTGGAGAACGGACTCAGAAATATAATATTTCAGCTGAAAGCTTAATGATAGTAATACCATTTCCTAAGCCCAATGTGTGTCAGGCCACGCATCAAGCGCTTTAAATGTGAATTCTGTCATTTCATCTTCCCAAGAACCCGGTGAGGCTGGCAGATCTTATTACTGCATCCGTTGGACAGATGTGGAAAACAGTACTCAGGTGGCTTGAGTATCCTGTTTGAGGCCCCATATCTCTGGGGTGACGGAGCTGGGACTTTTAGTTAGAAGAGACTGTTTGCTAGTTGAGCGAAATCCCTAGACCCAGAATCCTTAAAATGCTAGGCAGATTTACCAACTTGTCTATACTCTGTAGTAGAATGAGGTATTCTTTTTTAGCCGCGATCTTTATTGTGAGAACTCTCAACTTTCAAAAAGTTTAAAAAAATACAATGAGCATCCATATGTTCTTCCCCCAAACTTGACATTTGTTAGTGTCTTGATTCTTGGTGTGATGTTATTCCTAAATTCCTCAGCAGGCACTTCCTCAGAATAAGGACATTGAATCGAGGGTATTCTGGTCCCAATTTTTTTGAGGGAGAAATGGAACCTAAGATGAGCATGGGGAATCCCACTGCTTTTGGAAAAATTTCAATCTCTTGACCTGGCACTTCAGGTTCTCCATGAGCTGTCCCCATTAATGATGTCCCATCCCCATCCCTGTTTGCTGCACCCCCGCAAGTCACCAGGCATTTAAAACACAGGCAACTCTGTGCTGTGAAGCCTCCACTCACCTATTCTGTTCTTCAACAAAATAAAGTCAATCTAAATCTGCTCATACTTTTTTTTTTTTTTCTGAGACAGAGTCTTGCTGTGTCACCCAGGCTGGAGTGCAGTGGCGTGATCTTGGCTTACTGCAACCTCTGCCTCCTGGGTTCAAGCGAATCTCCCACCTTAGCTTTCTGAGTAGCTGGGATTACAGGCACCTGCCACCACACCTGGCTGATTTTTGTATTTTTAGCAGAGATGAGGTTTCACCACGTTGGCCAGGCTGGTCTCGAACTCCTGACCTCAGGTGATCCACCCGCCTTGGCCTCCCAAAGTTCTGGGATTACAGGCAGAAGCCACCATGCCCGACCTAAATCTGCTCATTCTTTAAGGCTTACTTGATGCTGCTCCTCTGTTGAGACTCCCAGATGTCCAACTCCCTGGGTGCGGCTTGGTCTCTATGCTCAATCACCCTCAGAACATTCTGCTTTGCTTTAGGAGTAGCTCTGCTCCTGTCTGACTCTCTTATTGGGTAGCACTCTCCTTAAGGTCAGAGGTGGAGCAAGTCATCATTGAATCATCCCCAGCATGAGACATAGAGGCTTGCACATAGTAGGTGCTTAATAAACACTCATTGAATTGTATGGCTCTACCTGCTGAAAATAAATGACACGTTGTAATTACTCCAGAGTTCAGATCCTGAAAATATTTTTTATTACAAGAAAAAAATAGTCATTTGAATTAATTCACTGTTACAAAGGCAACATATCTACAGCACTGGGAATGGTATCAGTACATCAGAGAGTCATAGCACTTAAAGACTGAAGTACTTTCATTTCCCTTAAACACCGTCATAATGAAAAGAGTGCATCGTGTTTTAAAGTCATGGAGGCCTTTTAGCATCACAGGTAGTTCCATTCTGTTTGTTGGGAATTTTAAGCCATGCGAAGAAAAATGAAATGCCACTAAAAAGAATATCATGATTGACAAAACGACGGGAAGGGGAAACATTCCTTTCTTCAAAAGTGCCTGTAACATGAAAAGAGTGCCACAAAAAGAAGGTTGTTAACAGCAGATAGTTCAACAGTTGCGTTATTATACCCAACTGCCAAAGTTGTAGAAAAAAGCCAGCAAATGAAGCAGTTGAGATGAACAGAGCCTATTTAGAAGAGGAAGAAATATATTGTATTTCTGAATGCAACAGCTGCATGTAAGTGTAACAAGATCCTAGCTCAAATTATAGCTTTGGATCCAGCCCCCCGTTTGCAGCATCTAATCTGCTCTTGTGAGCCCTGGCACGGGCTGTTAGTAGATGCATCAAGGATGTTTTTCCCAGCATGGTGATGTGGCAGCTGTTTGATGAGCAGCTGCATCATGTGGATTTTGGGTCAGCGTGCATGGGAACACAGTCTTTTTGGTGGCTAACTGTGGGGGAAGTTAATGTCAGGCTGTACCAGCCTGCTGGTTTTCCCTGGCAAAACCCTCTGAGATGACCCCATTCTGTACAGCTGGGAAGCCGCGGCTTTGTTTTTGAAAGATATAAACAATCTGCTCCTTCTTTAACAGGGCTTAGTAAGGAAGGACCTTCAGTCAATAATACATGCAACCTGAAGAACTAGCACCTTAGTGTTAGAACATGTCCTTGGCGTTCATCCTCTGATCCTGGGCAAAAAACGCCCTGGGGGAGACCCCCTGGAGGCCTATCTCTCCTCTGAATAGGACACTTACGAGACTTAGCAATGGATGAGGTCCCAGCACAGACACATTACACTCCCCAAAGCAATAATTAAAAACTCATTGAGTATTTAGATCCCGCCTGCTTAATTGTCAACTCTTTCCTCTGTTCCTTGTTTCCCTCTTTTAGTGGGTGATGGGACGACATGAGAGAGTCAATTATCAGTATTAAGATGCAGGCAAGTGCTATGGAAATAAAGCTATGTGCTAGATGGTTTTGCTTGACCAGCTTCCCCATCCTGGAGAGTCCAGCTCCCACCCCCCATTTCATTGTAATCTCATCCGGTACTTTTGCTTGAGGCAAAACTGGACTCACTCCCTTAGTCCCAGGAGTGGGCATATAACTCAAGCTGGAAAACCCATGTCCCCTGAGCCACAGTGATTGGTTGGGAGTCAGGTCCCCATGACTAGATTCGGTCAATGCGAGCTTTCCCGGAGATGTCTGCTGGGACCACCTGGAAGGGCCATTTCTCTTGCTCTGAAAGGGAAACTGAAGGGGACACATAGGCTTGTTCAGAGACCTCTTGCTACTGGTGTGAAAGGAGAATTTGAAATGAGTCAAGCAGGGCATAGTCAAGTCAAAGAGGGAAAGGTAAAGGCCCCATGGCATTTTATATCCTGAATCCCAAAGCGGATTTAGCCCTTGAACTTTCCAATCACAGGATCCAATAAATTCTCTTTTAGCTTCTGTGAGACTGAAGTGGGCTTCTGTGCCTGCCGCCCAACTCACCTTGTTTAAAGATTTGCTTCATAGTTTGTGCTCCCTACTAGGATACGAGCTCCAGGCAATCGGGGACTTTGTCTGCCTTGTTCATTATTTTTCCTGTTTTTCTCAATTCCCAGACGTTTCATTATTTTATTTTTTGAGACAGGGCCTTGCTCCATTGCCCACCCTGGAGCCTATCACAGCTCACTGCAGCCTCCAACTGCTAGGCTTAAGTGATCCTCCTGCCTTGGCCTCCCGAAGTGCTAGGATTATAGGTGCGAGCCACCATGCCCAGCTGTTTATTTGTTATTTGCTCCCTTCAACTACAGCCTACATTCCATGAAGCCGTGACTTTGTTTTTCAGGGCTTATTCCATTAGCTCCATAAAAAGTTGCTGAATGAGCATGTTAATCACAAGGTACAATTTTCATTCATTGAAGCAACCATTAAACTTTTATTAAGCACAGATTCTGCTTTCAAGTAGCCTCCAGTAGGTGAATAAATTGCAAAATGAATGAAGACAGAGTTAAGGAAGATCAGAGGAATGCAATCTCTTAGGAGTGGAGGACAAGGGATTTTAGAGGACTCTTGGTGGAGGGCAGGGTTAGTGGTTGGCACTTCAGGCCCGAGGGGCTCAAATGTCTTCGATCAATGAGACAACTGCACTTGTACTGTGTGTAAGGAGTGGAGGGGGAAACAGAGAGGATGGAAAAGAATCAAAGATTGCTAGAATGATGGAATGGGACATATTTGAAGAGAAATTAAGATTTTATTGAAATTAATAAATATTTAAACAATATAATCTGAAAGGTCTTTATTTGGAAAATGTTGATGAAGAGGTCACCAAAATATTATTTTATGCCTTTCTTTACAACATAATTTTAGCTCTGTGGGGAAAACAGTCAAATTGATGGATGAAGTCATTGGCGTAAATATGGCAAAGGCAGATACGCCCAGACGTAAGACCAACGAAATCTGACAGGCTCCAGGGGAATTTTGGAACCAAATCTCTCTCTCTAAAAAGCCATGAAAAACATAATCTAAAAATGATATATGGGAAAACCTCATTAATTTAGATATTTCTGTTCTTAATTTGTAGCCACTTGAATTTTATCTGGGTAACGAAAAATTTGCAAAGCAAATTAAGAATGTGAATGAGATTAGAGAGTGAATATTTAAGCTGCTCAAGAGAACAAAGTGTTTTCATGCATTCATTTACATAAAAACAGGCGAATTAAAATATCTTCTCATTATTAAAGCCATTTATTGTACATATTTATTGCCTGATAAAATAAGTTTAGTTGAAAACAAGTAAATTTTATTTTTCTTGAGATAAGTGACTCTGGTGTAAATTGGTGAAGTTTTTCTCATCATTAAGTATTTAGGATCAATTTTCAAATTCCCCTGATATTTCCTCTTTAATGTTTTTATTATTTTTTGAAGCATTTTTTATCAGGGTGCTTTTGGTTTTGTTTTTAGTTCAGTTTTATTCATCAGTTAATAGACACTTGGATTATTCACAGCTTTTGGCTATTATGAACAAAGTAGGTCTGAGTATTCAAGTAAACGATTTTGCATGGGCATATAATTTCATTTCTCTTGGTAAATAAATACTTAAAAGTGAACGATTGGGTCATATGGTAAATGTAGATTTAACTTGTAAAAAGCTATCAAACTCTTTTTCAGTGTGTGCCATTTTGCATTCCTACCAGCAATGCACAAGAATTCCATTTACCCCAGGTCCTCACAAACATTTTGTAATTTCAGGCTTTTAAAATTTTAGTTATTTCTGTAAGTATGTAGTCGTATTTCGTAATAGTTTTAATTTGAAGTTCCATAATAACTAATGATGTTGATCATCTTTTTATGTACTAATTTGTCATTCAGCTATTTTTGTGGTGAAGTGTTCAAATCTTTTGTCCATTTTAAAATTTGAATTGTCTATCTTCTTATCATTGTATTGTAAAAATTATTTATATATTCTGATATATATTTTGGAAGTTTTTTCCAATCTGTGTCTTGCCTTTTCATTTTCTTAAAAGTATTATTTGAAGAGTAAACATCTTATATTTCAATAAATACCATTTTTTAATAGTTCACAATTTCTTAAATAGAACTATTTAAGAAACCAAAGGCCATTAAGAATTGTTTAAAATGTTTTATAAGTTAAGGTACATTCACATCTATTTTTTGTTCACTTTTGTTATCTGGTATAAGAACTTTTTTTTTATATATTGCTATCCAGTATTTTAGCACAATATATTGAAAAGATTATCTTTCCCACAGTTGAATTGCCTTGCCAAATGTTATGTGTCTCTTTCTGAACTCTATTCTGTTTCACTGATCTATGTGTCTGTCTGTCTTCTGACAACACTGCATTGTCTAAATTACTATAGCTTTATAACAAGTGTTGATATCAGTTATTGTAAGCCCTCCAACTTTGTTCTTCTTTATAAACATTGTTTTATGTATTTTAAGAATTCACGTGTTCATTTCTTTAAAAAAAAAAAAAAAAAAAACGTGCTTGAATTTTAGTTGGTATTGCATTGTATCCGCAGATCAATTTGAGGACAATTGGCATCTTAGCAATATTGAGTCTCTTGGTCCATGAGCATGGTATGTCTCTCCATTTGTTAGATCTTCTTTAATTTCTGTCAGCCCTGTGTTATAGTTTTCAGTGTATGGATTCCTTATATATTTTGCTATATATATTCATGAGCATTTTATACAATTATACTGTTGTAAATGATGTTTTATTTTAATTTTAAATTTCTAACTGTTCAATGCTAACATAAAGAAACATAGTCAATTTTGTATATTGACCTGCAATTTGATATCTCATTAATTCTGATAGTTTTTGTAGATTTGTCAGGATGTTCTACAAAGAAAATCACATTTCTGTGAACAGACAGTTTTATTTTTTCCTTCTTCAACCTGTAAGACAATTGTTTGCTTGCTCATTTGTTGTTTATTTTTTGCCTTATTGAACTGGCTAACACAACAGTAAATACATATGATTAGAGTAGACATCCTTGCTTTATTGCTGCTCTTACAGGAAAAATATCAGTTTGAAGTTCGATGTTAGCTATGTCCTTTATCAAATTGAGAAAGTTTTCATTTATTTCTGGTTTGATAATAATTTTTTAAAATCATAAGTTGATGTTAAATTTTGTCAAGTTTTTTTCTGCATCTGTTGAAATTATATGGTTTTTCTTTTTAGTCTGTTAATGTGAAAATTTCAATAATATTTAAATGTTAGGCTAATTTTGCAATCTTAAGATAAACTCAACTTGGCCATGATATATTATTCTTTTAATATGTTGGCAGGTTCCATTTGACAATATTTTGTTAAGGGTATGTGTGCGTGCGTGCGTGTGTGTGTGTGTCTATATTTATGACGAACTATGGTTCGTAGTTTTGTTTTCCTTGGAACATTAGTTTCATTTGGACGTGAGAAGAATGCTAGCCTCGTAAAGTTACTTAGAAAGTCTTTTTACTTACATTATTTTCTGGAACAGTTTGTGGAGAACTTGTTACTTCTTCTTTAAATGCTTTGTAAAATTCACCAGTGATGTCCAGGTCTGGAGATATGTGTGTGTGTGTGTGTGTGTGTGTGTGTGTGTGTGTGTATTCTTTTAAGCAGAAATTTGATCTCTTTAATAAATATAGGGCTATTCAGATAATCTAATTTTTCTTATGGGAGTTTTAGTGACTTATGTTTCTCAAGGAATTTTCTATTCCATCTAAGTTGTTAAGTTTATTGACTTAAAGTTGTTCATAATATTCCCATATTATGTTTTTAATGTCAGTAAGATCCATAGTGATGTTCCCTCTTCCATTCCTCATATTGGTAATTTATGTCTTCTGGATTTTTTTCCCCCATGCTCACTCTGGCTAGAGGATTATCGATGTTATTGATCTTTTTCAACAACTAACTAACTTATTGTATCTCTTTTCTTTTTTTATATTATTGGTTTCTGCTCTTATCTTTATTGCTTCTTTCCTGCTATTTACTTTGAGTTAATTTCATTTTTTCTAGTGTTTTAAGTTGGAATATTAGGTAATTGCTCTGAAGTCTTTTCTCTTTTCTAATATTTTGGGTGGTATGCATTATAATTGTCACTTAGATCAAGTTGCTTGATAGTGTTTTTCAAGTTTTCCATTTTCTATTATTTTTTAATCTACTTGTTCTATCAATTATTGAAAGCCATGGTGTTCTCCAGTTTTAAATGTGTATTTTCCTATTTCTTCTTTTGGTTCTACTATTTTTATTTCTAGTATTTTCCATCTTTGTTATTAGGCTTATACACATTTAGAATTATTATGTCTCCTTGATGAATTAACTCCTTTAATATAATGAGATGTCACTAAAACAAGCCTGAAAAGGGTCAAACTGATTTCATGTAACTTAACTGCATCCCCAAATAAAATCCAAAAATAAGAGGAATACAATAAAATTCAGCACCCTACAATGTAAAATTCATAAAGTCTGACATCCAAGCAAAAATTACTATGCATGCAAACAAGCAAGAAAATGCAATTCATAACCAGAAAATAATCAATGAATAGTAAAAGACACTGAAATTACAAAGATGACTGAATTACCGAACAGATGTTAAGACATCTATTATAAACATCCTCCATTCATTCAAGAAGGTAGAGGAAACCAGGCACATAATGAGAAAAAAGGAAAACATGTAAAGTCTCAAATCAAACTTAAAAGATAAAAAACAATTTATAAAATAAAAAGTACATGGAACAAGATTGTCAGCAAATTTGGTACTGAAGAAAACATTAGTAAGCAAACTTGAAGGTAAAGCCAGAAACTTAACTTCCACATCCATAATTGATCTATTTAATTGTTCAGTTTTAGTATACATGTATTGTGCTATCACCATACCTCTTGTTTATCTGTGTTGCCATGGTAGACCCTTTATCAACTGGAGTACAATGATTATGCACAATTGTTTTTGTCTTTAGTCTTATAGAATCCGTTCGTGTCCACAGTTATTTAGGTCAGCACATTTTCTCTCCAATCTCTTCAATGAGGTTGTGTCATATATTTTAAAAGAGTTAGATTCTCTTGTCATATTCTGCATTATATCCTGAGGTCCCCGCCTCCTAAGTTACATTTTTAAAGTTCCATGCATCACTGCTCGCTTGTTGTGCTGTAAAGTTCTATGGATTTTGGCAAAAGCGCAGTAGTGACAAATGCCTCATAGTATCATACAGAATCGTTTCATTGCCCTAAAAAATCTCCTGTGCTTTATCCGTTCAATCCTTCCCCCTACCCACTAAGTCCCTGGCTGTCACTGATCTTTCTATTATTGCTGCAGTTTTGTGTTTTCCAGAATGCCATGTAATTGGCACCATACGCTACATAGCCTTTCCAGACTGACTTCTTTCACCAAGCAAAATGTATTTTAAGATTTATCCAAGTCTTTTTGTGGCTTGTTAACTCATTTCTTTTTATTTCTCTGTAGTGTTTTTAAAAGGTATTCATTAGTTTCTGGGGACTGGAACAGAGAAATGTATATTTGTCTGGAAAACAACAAAGAATATCTTCTTATCTTTTAAAAAAGCTGTCAGTTCTATTCATCTAATTGCCCTGGCCAGAAAACCGAGAGCCCTCCCAGCACATTCTTCATCCTTCCTCACAGTCAATTCATCACTTATTCCTGTGGAGTCGCCTCAACATATATCCTGGATGCACTGATTTTCCTCCATTGCTACTCCCAGTATCCCATCCAATTAAACATATCTCAGCTATGCTGCCTTAATAGATTTCTAACCATTCCTTCCTCTTTCCCTCCAGTTAGTACTTCAAGCAGCAGACAGTGACATACATTGGTTGACATCATACCCTTGCCTAAGATTCTCCCAAGTCTTTCTAATGGCTTGGAATAAAATTAAGAAAATCTAAGATAGTTTTGGGCTGTCTCAAGGTGGAGATCCTAGCCACACCTGTAGCTCAGTTGCCATGTGTTTTCCTCGATTACTAGGTCCTGCTGTCCTGATCTTTTAGCTCTTAAAGCAAGCTCCTTCTCACATCAGAGTCTTTCCGCATACAATTCCCCTTGTAAGAATACTCTTTCCCTAGCTGTTTATATGGCTAACTCCTCATCTTTCAAGTTTCCATTTTGTAGTTACCACCCCAGGGGAGTCTTCCTCATTCAGCAGATCTGAAGATACATTCCTCTAGTTATTTTTGCTTTTATACTTACTACAAGTTTTAATTATGCACATTTTTTTGTTTGTCCTTCTCAGTGTCTTGTAAGAGCCATTAAGGCAAGACCACGTGCTTTTTGTTTACCACAGTACCCTAGAATCTAGAACTGTAGCTCGCACATTGATGTGCTCAAGAAATATGTACAGAATGAATGGATGGACGAGTTGTAGTGATAAAATAAAAAGCTCAGGCCAATCTGGCTCTGAGTTCTTGTTCGTTTTCTTAGTGACCTTGGGCAAATTATGTAACATCTCTGACTCACAGTTTCTCTTTTTAAAATTAAAACTTAATATCTGTGTATATTTATGGGATACATGTGATATTTTGCTACATGCATAGAATGTCTAATGATCAAGTCAGAGTATTTGGGGTATCCATCAACTCAAGCATTTATCATTTCTATGTGTTGGGAACATTTCAAGTCATCTCTTCTAATTATTCTGAAATACACAATACATTGTTGTTTACCATAGTCACCCCACACTCTTATCGAACATTAGAACTTATTCCTTTTATGTAACTGTACGTTTGTACCCATTTACCAACATCTCATCATCCTCCCTGCCACACACCCTTCCCAGCCTCTGGTGTCTGTTATTCCACTTTCTACCTCCATGAGATCACAACTTCTTCGCTCCCACATATAAGGGAGGACATGCGATATTTGTCTTTTTGTGCCTGATTTATTTCACTTAACAAAATGACCTCCACTTCCATCCATGTTGCTGTAAATTACATTATTTCATTCCTTTTATGGTGAATAGTATTTCATTGTGTGTATAAACCACATTTTCTTCATCCATTTATCCATTGATGGACACGGGTTGATTCCATGTCTTTGCTATTGTAAATAGTGCTGCAATAAACATGGGAGTGCAGTTATCCCTTTAATATATTGATTTATTTTCCTTTGGGTAAATACTTAGAAATGGCATTGCTGGATTACATGGAGCTCTATTTTTAGTTTTTTTGAGAAATCTCTCTACTGTTTTCCATGGTAGCTATATAAATTTACATTCCCACCAAAGTATAATCAATATCATTTTCTGCATCCTCACCAGAATCTATTATTTCTTGTCTTTTTAATAATTGCCACTCTAACTGGGGTGAGATGGTATCTCATTGTGGTTTTGAGTTGCATTTCCCTGATGATTAGTTATGTTGAGCATTTTTTCATATATGTGTTGACATTTTGTATGTCCTATTTTGGGACATGAATAAAAAGTTCTTTGCCCACTTTTTAATGGGATTATTCATTTTTGGCTTTGTTTTGTTTTGCTTATTATCGAGTTGAGTTCCTTGTGTGTTCTGAGTACTAGTACCTTGTCAGATAAATAATTTGCAAATATTTTCTCCTATCCAACCAGTTGTCTCTTCACTATGTTGTTTTCTTTGCTGAGCAAAAGCTTTTTAGTTTAATGCAGCCCTATTTCTCTATTTTTGTTTTTGTTGCCTGTGTTTTTAAGACCTTAGCCATAAAATCTTTGCCTAGACCAATGCCCTAAAGTTTTTCACATTTTATCCTAGCAGTTTTATATGTTTGGGTCATATGTTTAAGTGTTTAATTCATTTTGAGTTGAATTTTGCATATGTTGAGAGATAGGAGTCCAGTTTCATTCTTTTGCATATGGATTAAGTTTTCTCAGCACCATTTATTGAAGACTGTGTACTTTCCCTACTGAGTGCTAGTGTCTTTGAAGAAAATCAGTTGACTGTAAATATGCAGATTTATTTTGGATTCCTTTGGTCTGTTTTTATACTAATACCATGCTGTTTTGAATATTATAACCTTGTAACGTATTTGAATTCACATAGTGTGCTGTCCCCAGCTTTATTCTTTTCACTAAGTATTGCTTTGGCTATTTGGGCTATTTTTGGTTCCATACAAATTTTAGTATTGCTTTTTCTATTTTTGTGAAAAATGACATTGGTACTTTGATAGGGATTGCATTGAATCTGTAGATTGCTTTGGGCAGTACGGTCATTTTAGCAATATTAATTCTTCTGATACATGAGCATGGGATGTCTTTCTATTTGTGTCCTCTTCAATTTCCTTCATCAGTGCTTTGTAGTTTACTTTGTATAGATCTTTCACCTCCTTGGTTACATTTATTGCAGGGTATTTTATTGTATTTTTCTGTGCTATTGGAAATTAATTGCCTTCTTGATTTCTTTCCCAGCTAGTTTATTCTTGATATACAGAAAAACTATTAATTTTTGTATGTTGATTTTGTATCCTGCAACGTTCTCTATTTATGTGATCTAAAAGTTTTTTGGTGGAGTCTTTTATTTTTTCTAGATATATGATTATGTCATCTGCAAATACGGACAATTTGGCTTCCTCTTTTCCAAATTAAATGCCTTTTATTTCTTTCTCTTGCCTGATTATTCTGGCTAGAACTTTCAGTACTATATTAATAAGGGGTGATGAAATTTGGTATCCTTGTCTTGTTCCAGTTCTTTGAGGAAAAGCTTTAGACTTTTCCATGCTCAATATAATGTCAGCTGTGGCTTTTTCATACATGGCCTTCATTATGCTAAGGTATGTTTCTTCTATGCCTACTTTGTTAAGAGCTTTTATCATGAAGGCATGCTAAATTTTGCCAAGTGCTTTTTCTGCGTCTATTGAGATGATCTAATAGTTTTTATCCTTCATTTTGTTGATGTGATGTATTGTGTTTATTGATTTGTGTATCTTGAGCCATCTTTGCATCCCTGGGATAAATCCCACTTTATCGTGGCACATTATCTTTTTGATGTGTTTTTAGATTTACTTTGCTAGTATTTTGTTAAGGATTTTAGCATTAATGTTCACTAGGAATATTGACCTGTAGTGTTCTTTTGTTGTGTCCTTGTCTGGTTTTGGGATCAGGATAGTGTTGTCTCATAGAATGAGTTAGGGGAAATTCCTTCCTCTTCAATTTTTTGCAATAGTTTGACAATAATTGATGTTAGTTTTTATTTGTAAGTTTTATAGGATTCAGCTGTGAAGAATTTTCCTTGTGGGGAGACATTGTATTACTAATTCAATCTCATTTTGTTTAGTATTGGTCTGTCTTTTATCCCTTCCTGGTTCAGCCTTGGTAGGTTGTATGTATCCACGAATTTATTTATTTCCTCTAGGTTTTCCATTTTGTTAGTTCATAGTTGCTCATAATAGTCTTTGATGATCTTTTATATTTTTGTGGCATCAGTTGTAATGTCTCTTTTGTATTTCTGGTTTTGTTATTAGGGTCTTCTCTTCTTTTCTTGATAACTCTAGCTAACATTTTATTGATTTATCATTTCAAAATGCCAACTCTTTTGATTTGTTGATCCTTTTTATTTTTTAAAAGTCTCTATTTTCCTTAAGTCTGCTCTGATCTTTATTCTTTCTTTCCTTCTACTAATTTCAGGCTTGGTTTGTTCTTGCTTTTCTAGTTCCCTGAGGTATATCATTAGATTGTTTATTTGAAATCTTTCTACTGTTTCAATGTGGGTGTTTATTGCTATAAAATTCCCCCTTAGCACTGCTTTTGCTGTATCGCATTATCCCATAATTTTGGTATGTGGTGTTTCAATTTCCATTTGTTTTAAGAAAATTTCTTTTATTTCCTTCTTAATTTCTTCCTTGACCCAATTGTCATCCAGAAGCTTGTCGTTTAATTTTCATGTATTTGTACATTTCCAAAGTTCTTCCTGTTATTAATTATCAGTTTTATTCCAGTGTGGTCTGTGAAGATACTTGATAGGATTTTGATTCTTAAAATTTTGTTGCAATTTGTTTTGTGTCCTATCATATGGTCTATTCTGAAAAATGTTTCGTGTACGGATGAGAACAATGTATATTCTGTAGCTATTGCATAAAATATTCTGTAGGTATCTATTAGATCCATTTGGTCTAAAGTGCAGTTTAAATTCAATGTTTCCTTGTTAATTTTGTCTGGATAATATGTCTAATGATGAGAGTGTGGTGGTGAAGTCCCCAGCTAAGATTTTATTGGAGTCTTTTTCTCCCTTTGGATCTAATAATATTTGCTTTATAGATCTAGGTGCTCTGGTATTGGGTGCATATATGTTTAAAATTATTGTATCATCTGGCTGAATTTAACTTTGTGATTATGTAATGACCTTCTTTGTTTCTTTTTACTGTTTTTACTTAAAGTCTGCTTTATCTGATATTAGGAAAGCTACTGCTTGTGTTTTCTTTCTGTTTGCTTGGGATATATTTTTCTATCTTTTTACTTTCAGTCTGTATGTATCTTTACAGGTGAGATGAGTTTCTTACAGGTAGCATTTTGTTGGATCATATTAAAGACCAATTTAGCCATATCTTTTTTTTTGAGATGAGTTTCACTCTTGTCACCCAGGCTGGAGGGCAATGGCTTGATCTCAGCTTACTGTCACCTCCTCCCAGGTTCAAGCGATTCTCCTGCCTCAGCCTCACGAGTAGTTGGAATTACAGGCACCTGCCACCACATCCAGCTAATTTTCTGTAGTTTTTGGTAGAGAGGGGATTTCACTATGTTGGCCAGGCTGGTCTCAAACTCGTGACCTCATGATCCGACTGCCTTGGCCTCCCAAAGTGCTGGGATTACAGGTGTGAGCCACCGTGCCTGGCCTCAGCCATATCTTTTAAGTGGAAAGTTTAATCTGTATATATCCAAGGTCATCACTGATATGTGAAGGCTTATTCCTGTCACTTTATTAATTGATTTCTGGTTGTTTTCTATATGCTTTACTCCCTTCTTTCTTATTGTTTATCACTGTGGTTTGGTGGTGGTGGTAACACTAGCATCCTCATTTGTGTGTTTTTTCTATCAGTGGGTGTAGGGAGACCCCCTGAAACTATTGCTATGGAATAAAAGATGAAATGCTCCTGATTATTGTAAATACAAAATTGCATGCAGGATTGTGTAAAGACAATGCCAGGTTGGACTGCCAGAATGAGCCAACAGCACGTGATGTGCTTCCCCCTGCAGAGTGCCTATGAACGGACGTGCAGTCAGAGAGGTTTCACATCACCAAGATTCCTATCCCAGAAAAGCAGATGTTCATCGCTCTGGGACTGGAATGCGACCCTTGTGGAGAACCTATATATGGACACATAAGGGACACCTGTCCATATGGATAAGGTAGGGCTATAAATGCCCTCATCTTGCCACGGCTCTTCTAGGTCTCTTTAGGGTTAAGGCATACTGCCTTTTGAGAATTTCTGGTCTCACCAGTTGTCTAGCTTCATGTCCTGTTTCTATGGATTGTTTGTAACCAGCTTTTGCTGCAACTGTTACTGCTGATTAATATCTTGCTAATCATAGGTTATGGGAAAACTGTGTTTCTGCTTTAAGGCTCTGTTAGAAATTACTGATGCACACACTATATTGTAAATTCTTATCTCTGTATACTGTACTTCTACATACAGACGTTATGTTAAAGAATTACTTCATCCCCATGTGACCATCTCATCCCAATCAAATGACCCTAAATCCCTCACTAACCTACCCCCACCCTCACTAAACTTAATAATAAATGCTGGTATATCCAGTGCATTGGTAGCATCGTGGGACCAGAAGGCAATGACCCCCCTGGACCCAGCTTTCACTATCTTGTGTGTGTCTGTTATTTCTCAACCTGCCAATCCACCTGGGAACAAAGAAAGAGTCCCGTTGTATTAAGGGCTGCTGGCCAGATCCTACAATAAGTGGGTTTTATACTTTCATGTGTTTTTGTGATTTTGGATAGCATTCTTTCACTTCCAGGTGTGGGGTTCCATTAAGAATTTATTGTAGGGTCAGTTTAGTGATGATGAATTCCCTTAGCTTTTGCTTGTTTGGGATAGCCTTTATTTCTCCTTCATTGATGAAGGATAATTTTCTGGATGTAGTATCCCTGGCTTACAGGAATTTTTTCTTTCAGTACTATGAATATATGATCCCATTCTCTCTTGGTTTGTATGATTTCTGCTGAGAAATCTGCTGTTATTCTGATGGGAGTTCTCTTATAAATAGCTAGGCATTTTTCTCTCATCGCATTTCAAATTTTCTCTGTCTTTGATTTTTGACAGTTTGACTATAATATACTGTATTAGTCCGTTCTCACATTACTACAAAGGACTGGGTAATTTGTGAATAAAAGAGGTTTGATTGACTGACAGTTCTGCAGGCTGTACAGGAAGCATTGCTGGGAAACCTCAGGAGACTTACAATCATGGTGGAAGGACGAAAGGGAAGCAAGCACATCTTCACACTGTGGCGAGAGAGATAGCGAGCGGGGGAAGTGCTGCACACTTTTAAACAACCAGATATCATGAGAACTCACTATCACAAGAACAGCAAGGGGGAAATCCACCCTCATGATCCAATCACCTCCCACCAGGTCCCTCCCCCAACACTGGGGATTACAATTCAACATGAGATGTGGGTGGGGACACAGAGACAAACTATATCAATTCCACCTCTAGCCCCTCCCAAATCTCATGTCTTTCTTACATTTCAAAACCAATCATGTCTTCCCAACAGTTCCCCAAAGTTTTAACTCATTCCAGCATTAACTCAAAAGTCCAAGTTCAATGTCTCATCTGAAACAAGACAAGTCCCTTCTACCTATGAGCCGATAAAATAAAAAGCAAGTTAGTTATTTCCAAAATACAATGGGGGTACAGGCATTGAGTAAATGCTCCTGTTCCAAAAGGGAGAAAAAGGCCAAAACAAAGAGGCTACAAGCCCCATACAAGTCCGAAATCCAGAAGGGCAGTTATTAAATCTTAAAACTCCAAAATAATCTCCTTTCATTTCATGTTTCACATCCAGGGCTTGCTGATGCAAGAGATGGGGTCCCAAAGGCTTAGGCAGCTCTGCTCTTGTGGCTTTACAGGGTATAGCCCGTGCAGCTGCTTTTCTGGGCTGGCACTGTGTGCCTGTAGCTTTTCCATATGCACAGTGCAAGCCATCAGTGGATCTGCCATTCCAAGGTCTGGGGGACACTCTGGAGGACCCTCCTCTCACAACTCCACTAGGCAGTGCCCCACAGGGAACTCTGTGTGTGGGACCAATCCCACATTTTTCCTCTGCACTGCCTTAATGGAGGTTCTCCATAAGCACTCTACCCCTGCAGCAGACTTCTGCCTGGACATCCAGGCATTTCCATACATCCTCTGAAATCTAGGTGGAAGCTCCCAAACCTCAACTCTTGTCTTAGGCCCAGTGCCACATGGAAGCCACCAAGGCTTGGGGCTTGCACCCTCTGAAGCAATAGCCCAAGCTGTGCCTTGGCCCTTTACAGCCAGGGCTGGAGTTGGAGCAGCTGGAATGCAAGGTGCCATGTCCCAAGGCTGCATGGAGCAGCAGGGCCCTAGGCCCAGAACATGAAACCATTTTCTCCCTCCTAGGTTTCTGGGCTTGTGATGGGAGGGGCTGCCATAAAGATCTCTGAAATGTCCTGGAAGCATTTTCCCCATTGTCTTGGTTATTAACATTCAGCTCCTCTTTACTTCTGCAAATTTCTGCAGCCTTGAATTCCCCCCTAGAAAACGGGTTTTACTTTTCTACCACATGGTTGGGCTGCAAATTTTTCAAACTTTTCTGCTCTGCTTTCCTTTAAAGTATACGTTTTAGCTTCAGGTCATTTATTTATGCAAATAAGTGTAGGCTTTTATTAATAGAAGCAGCCAGGCCACATCTTGAATGCTTTGCTGCTTAGAAATTTCTTCTGCTAGATACCCTAAATCATCTCTCTCAAGTTCAAAGTTTCACAGATCTTTAGAGCAGGACAACAATGCCTCCAGTCTCTTTGCTAAAGCATAGCAAAAATGACCTTTGCTCCAGTTCCTAATAAGTTCCTCATCTCCACCTCAGCTTGGACTACACTGTCCATGTCACAATCAGCATTTTGATCAATTCAACTGGCCTCTAGGGAGTTCCAAACTTTCGCTCATCTTGCTATCTTCTTTTGAGCCCTGCAAACTGTTCCAACCTCTGTCCATTACCCAGTTCCAGTATCATTTCCACGTTTTCCAGTATCTTTATAGCAATGCCCCGCTTCTCTGATGCCAATATTCTGTATTTATCTTTTCTTGCACTACTATAAAGAACTGCCTAAGACTGGGTGATTTATGAAGAAAAGAGGTTTTAATTGACTCACAGTTCCACAGGCTGTACAGGAAGCATGGCTGGGAGGCCTCAGGAAACTTACAATCATGGCAGAAAGACGAAAGGGAAGCAAGCACATCTTCATATGGCAGCAGGAGAGAGAGACAGCAAAGCAGGAAGTGCTACACACTTTTAAACAACCAGATCTCATGAGAACTCAATCACTATCAAGAGAACAGCAAGGTGGAAATCCCCCAACATGATCCAATTACCTCCTACAAGGCCCCTTCTCCAACACTGAAGATCATAATTCAATGTGAGATTCAGTTGGGGACACAGGGCCAAACTGTATCATGTACCATGGAGAAGACATTTTTAAGTTGCATCTATTTGGGGATCCCTGAAATTCCTGTATCTGGACATCTAAATTTCTTGCTAGATTTAGGAAGCTCTTAGCTACTATTTTGTTAAATAGGTTTTCTATCCCTTTCATTTTTCTCTTTGCCTTCTGGGAAACCTAAAACTTGAGTATTTGGCTGCTTTATGGTGTCCCGTGTGTCACATAGGCTTTGTTCATTCTTTTTAAGTATTTCTCTTTATTTTTTGTCTGACTGGGTTATTTCGAAAGACTTATTTTCAAGTTCTAAACAGTTTTTTTTTTTTCTGCTTGATCTAGTTTTCTGCTTGATCTAGTCTACTGTTAAAGCTTTCAATGGTATTTTGCATTTCATTCAATGAATTCTTCAGTTTCAGAATTTCTGTTTGGTTCTTTTTTGATAATGTCTATCTTGTTGGTAAATTTTTCAGTCACATCCTGAATTGTTTTTCTGATTTCTTTGTATTCTTCATCTGTGTTCTCTTGTATCTCATTGAGCTTCTTTAATCCCATTATTTTGAATGTTTTGGGATTTCATAAATTTATTTTTGACTGGAATCTGTTGCTAGAAAATCGTTGTGTTTCTTTGGAGGTGTCATATTTCCTTAATTTTTGATGTTTCCTTTGTCCTTATGTTGGGTATCTGCACATCTGGTATAAATAGTTGCTTCTCCAATTTTTTGAATTTGTTTTCATAGGGTAGGAATTCTTCCTGATGATGTGTCTATGATGTTGGTTGGATGGGACACTTTGGATTTGATTCTGGGTGCATGCAGTACTGTAGTCTTCATATGATTTCATCAGTGGTAAACAGCATCAGTGGTTTTGTAATTTCCTCAGTGGCTTGGGGTGTGGTTGCTACTGGAGGCTGTGGTAAAGTTTTGCCAGGGATGAGAATGCTGGGTAAGCCAGGCTTCAGGCAGTTGTGGTGTCAGTGGTGAACTGAGTATGCCTGTCCTTGGGCCCCAGGGTTATGCATACTGGCACTGGTGTCAGTGGGACCAGGCAAGCCAATTCTTGGGCCTCCAAGTGGCTTGCTCAGGCGCCAGTAGTGGCAGTGGTGGTCCACGTAGTTGGACAGGTCGTTTGGCCCCTGGGCAGTGGGTATGGTATGGGCAATTGCAGTAGCTGTGATGGGACACCCCTCTGGTTCCCAAGTGATCCACACTGCTGTTGGCAGTAGCTGCAATAAGCTGGCTAGGCCAGTGAGCAGGCCCACAGGTGGCATGTTCTCGTGGGTGCTAGCAGTAGTGATAGCAATAGGTTCGGTGGGCTCAACCCCAGGCCCCCCAAGAGGAGTGCTCAGGTACCAGTGGTGATGAATAGGACTGGGCAATCCCCAGGCCCCCAGACATCAAGCTCAGTCACTGTAGGGACAAAACCAGGCTGAACAGACCTGACTTCAGGCTCTGCATTAGCACATCCAGTTGCTGGCTGTGGTAGGCAGGAGAAGGGTGATCCCCAGGTCCCCAGCGGAATGCTCAGGTTGGGGCAGCAGTGGCTGCACTGCATCCCTGCTACTGGAGAGGGTGAGGTTGCTTTCAGTGGCAGCAGCCATAGGCAGGTGGCTGGGGAGCACACACTTCAGCCCCAGGTGGTCACTGCATGTGTGGTACCCTATCAGTTAGGGTGCTTGTAAATGCATGGTGCCTCCACTGCCAGTGGATTGAGCTTTGATCCTAGTGATGGCAACTGTAAGCAGGGAAGCCTGTCCTTGGAGTGCATGAAAATGTGCAGCAGTCCTGCTACTGGGGGTGGCAGGGTCACAGCCAGTGGCTTATGCTTCGGCCCTCGTGGCAGCAGCCAGCTCTGGTGGCAGCCATAGGCAGGGGTTATCAATGAGATGGGCTCCAGGGATGTAGAGATGGAGGGGTTGTTGGGCTCCAGGGCAGGGTGCAGTCTGGTGGGGCCTAGGCTTTCAAAATGGTGCTCTTCTGAAGCTGCTTAGGACTTGGGGTGAAATGTGGGACTTAGCTTGAGCTCCCTTGCTGGAGCAGTGCTATCACACAGTCTACACACAGCTCCCTATGTTAGTCTCAGGGTTCACGATGTTCAAGGGGCTCTCCATGGCTAGGATTGCAGGAGTCTGTGGTGGGACTGTGGACCACTGTGGGGTTTCTCACCCTTTACCTGCACTGGGGAGCCTTCTCTAGGCTCCCAGAAGTTCCTAGCTAAGCAGTCTGCCTCACTTTTCTCTCTTTCCATTTTTTAGGTAATTCCTGTCACTTCTCCATTGAATTCCAGTGCCTCTCTTGGATGGTCTATTTGAAGTGTGATTATCTACTCACTATTTTGGCTCTTCTTTGTGGAGAAGGCAAGCACCAGATGCCTCTAGTCAGCCATTGTGAAACCCCTCCCACAATTTCTTAATCTATTAATTAAATACAATACTTTTCCCTGACAAATCAAGGGCAAGGATGGAAATAGTATATATACACAGATAACCGAATCCTTGGCTCCATTTTAGGAATTCGGTAGGTGTTAGCTAAAAATATTCTGATAATTTATCTTTTAATGACAAATGCTAGTATGAACTGTAATTTTTACTTTTTAGAATTTATTAACTTGTTCATTTATTCATTTTTATTATATATTCTATGATCTTAACTTCTGTACATATTTTCTGGTTTTAGAATCTAAAAGTGCTGGAAAGACGGAGAGAAAGAGAAAGAGAAAAATTAAGGGCCCTCATAATACTTTCTCAGTATTTTGTTTAATATATTTTCATTTGCATTAACATGGTTTATTAAGTCTTTTTTTCCTTGTGAATGACACATTTTATAGATATCAAATTACCCTGTGTCATATTTAATAGTTTGGGCCTTAAATTCTGTTGTTTGAGATCAATACTACCATTTCTTCCTTTCACAATTATATTTGCCCAATAAATTTCTTACTCATGCTTTGATTTTTAACATTTCATTGTAGCTTTATTTTCAGTGTATGTCTTCAGTCAGCATGCAGCTGGATTTTCTTATATCCAATCCAAACTCTTAGGGATCTATAAGGCAAGGTTCTCAAACAGAACTTCTAAGAATATTATTTCAATAAAAAATGTGTGTCCCCACTCTTGTAGCTCCTACCTCAGCATAGCAGCATGGGGCCCAAGGCTTTCATTTCCATTGTGAAAACCAGTTTTCTGAAACATCCAACAACCCATAGAACGCTGTTAGTTATCATTAACTAAAGATCTCACTTTTTGCCACAGCTAATGACTTCCACTCCAGTTTTGTGTTTTTTTTTTTTTTTGGCTTGTGTAGTCTTTTCTTTTTCGATGGACTTTGTATTTTGTTAGTTTTTCTCTGTGATTTCCATCATTTTTAAAAATACTACTGGAGTGTACCTTGAAGCATTTGCAGAACTTTTAAAACCTGCATTTCTCTCATTGTTCCTCCTTGCCCCAGATTAAGGGAAGAATTTAGCATATTCTTGGTTTGAGACCATTAATTATTATTATTGTGTGCATATTTTATGATGTAGCTTTCTGGTTTCCAAAATGCTTATATACATTTACAGTCTGTCTCGAACCAGTTGCTTACCAGTATTCACAGTTAGCTATCTACTGGCTTATTTTCTACAGGATGCCCTTTAATCACTTCCCCAATCTGGAACATTTAGTGAAACAACATCTCTCTGTTAACAGGAGAGCATACAGCAAGGTGGATTTGTTCCTTTTCTCAGACTTTGCACAGCTGAGGACATCATTGCGTTATTTCTACACGTGATCAGAATTTGGCTGGGTATAAAATTTGGCCTCACAATTTTTCTGCCCTGAGAATCTGAGGACAATGATCTTCTGTTTCCTGGATCATAGTTTTTCAAAGAAGTCTGAAACCAACTGAGTTTTCTGTCGTTATGGTCTTATTGATTGATATGGTTTGGTTGTTTCCTCACCCAAATCTCATCTTGAATTGTAGCTCCCGTAATTCTCATGTGTTGTGGGAGGCACCTAGTGGGAGATAATTGAATCATGGGGGCAGTTTCCCCCATACTGTTCTCGTGGTAGTGAGTAAGTCTCTCGAGAGCTGATGATTTTATCAGGGGAAGCCCCTTTCACTTGGCTCTCATTCTGTCTTGTCTGCTGCCATGTGAGACGTGCCTTTCACCTTCTGCCTTGATTGTGAGGCCTCCCCAGCCACGTGGAATTGTGAGTCCATTAAACCTCTTCCCTTTATAAATTACTCAGTCTCGAGTATGTCTTTATTAGCAGCATGAGAACAGACTAATACATCAATCTAGGTGCTTTTAGGATTTTTTCTTTAATTATTTCATTCAAAACTGTAATTATTTTTTCACTCATTTTGTCCAGGACATCATGGGTATTTTCAATTGTCACATAACCAGCCTCTTTCTTTTTTGTTTAAGCTAAGGAACCAGTGTTCAATAATGCTTACCTTTAATCACAATTCTCTTTCAAGCATTTTGGTTTCTTCATTTAACCCTCTTATTCTTAGAGTTATTCTCCTGCTGCTCATGCAACGGCTAGTTAGGTGCCCAAGCTCTGTGACCCTGGTGCTCTACCGATTCTGTGAAAGAAACCCATCGCAACCCCCACATCATCTCCAGCCTATCATCCTAAATAGCAATGAGCAAGGAGGGGGCTCCATGAGGAGGAGGAAGATCAGCACCATGAAAGAGGAATTTGAAAATAAATAGAAAATCTACTCCAGAAGAAACTGAGACAATTCAGAGAAAGTTAAACAACAACAATAACAACAACAAAAATGGGAAAACTCTGACTAGTTAACTAAGAAAGATTTGGGGGAAATCAACACATTTTATAAATCAATGACTCTGTGCTAAGGGCAAAAATCAATTAATCAATCATAAAGAGATGATCATTGGATTGTGGTATCACTTAGGTTGCCTGAAGAGCTCAGTAAAAATGGCTTAGAGTGATAGAGCCTATCTCCTAAAATTATTTTCAAAGACCATGTCCCCTCTTTGTACATTTTAAGCTGCTTTCTACCATTTCTACATTATATTTAAATACTTGAAAAGAAAATAACTTCCAGCATATTTCAAATATTACCATTAAAAGTGTCTGCATTTAAATATCTCCAAAGGAATCAAAATTTCACAGTAGCTGCCCACCGTCACTTGCTTAGAAGATCCAAGAGTAAGCTTTCCTCTAAAATCAGAACATTCATAACTTTTTTTACTCCTTGAATTACTGTCTTTTTACTTTTATGCAAATGTACTTTTGGGAATTACAGACTTTATTGTTCACCTCATCATTAGTTCATATAATAAAGATGTATGTAAATTGAATTGTTTAAATCTTTTAAATTTTCTGAAATCATGGGCTCTAGAATTTTTGCTAGCTGAAGGTATAATTACAAGTATATGTGTATATTTTACAAAAAAAAAAAAAAAAAAAAACTTGTTGGCCAGGCACCATGTCTCAAGCCTGTAAACCCAATAATCTGGGAGACCTACGTGGGAGAGTTTCTTGAACACAGGAGTTCAAGACCAGCCTGGCAACATAGTAAGACCCCCATCTCAACAAAAAAAATTTAAAAATAATTGTCAGGGCATGGTGGTGCACACCTGTAGTCCCAGCTACTCAAGAATCTGAGGTGAGAGAATTGTCTGAACCCAGGGATTGAAGGCTGCAGTGAACTATAATTGTACCACTGCCCTCCAGCCTAGGCAACAGAGCAAGACTCTGTCTCTAGAAATAAAAAGAAAAACAAGCAAATATGTTACTAGTTAACTTTTAATGGAATATATATAATTATTGAAGATAAAGACAACTTTATTGGAAATATATGTCTTAATGAGATAAATGCAGCTTTATCAAATTACTTCATATGGCTGTTCATGAATATGACTTATTGCTAGAACGAGACAGAAATCACACTGAGTCTATTCCTGAGTCTTATTTTCATGGTCATAGGCACTGAAAAATCTTCACATAAAAGAGTAGATACTAATAATGAGCAGATACTCATAAGCAAATAATACTAATTAGTTACGTGTCATAAATCACAGTGAATTCTCATAAAATAGAATTTTAATGATTAATTGGCTATCAACTACTTTCGATCTTCTGTCAGCTTTGTTGTAAGCAAAATCATCAGTACCATTTGATCTGCAGAGGATTTACAACTTTCTCAAATTTTGGGAAATACAGCAAAAGTTTGTAACAAAAATTATTAAATCACTATTAAGTATACTTCTACTCTTTCACTTAGAGGTAATTTGTTTAACAAAATAAATTTAGAAGGGATGGGAAAATTAAAATATATCAATATGCTTTTGCCAAGATAACTTTCCTGATAAAAATACTTTTTACCACATGCTTTAGGTATCCTCAATCAACTTGAGCTGCCGACTGAGCTCATTAAATCTTATGGACAAAGCCCTTTCTACAGCCTAAACAGCAAAGTCAATGTTCACTATCAAATACATTGGCTAAATGAGATTTGCTTTCTATCACAAATACCTAACTTTACATTTCAGTTTGTAATTAAAAACATGTTATTTCACATATGTGCAAGCTTCCTTGGGCTCCTGAAATAAAGTACCACAAACTGGGTTGCTTAAAGCAACAGAAATTTATTGTCTCACAGTTCTGGAGGCTGGAACTCCACCTCAAGGTCAAGGTGTTGGTAGGGCCAGGCTCCCTCTGAAATCTGTTGAGAACACCTACATCTTCCTAGCTACTGGTAGCTTGCTGGAGATCTTTGAACTTCTTTGGCTTATAGTTGCATAATTCCTACCTCCGTCTCCATCATTACGTAGTATTTTCCCTGGGCTTCTCTGTCTTTGCAGGCCTGTTTCTTACAAGGAATCCCATCATATTTAATTAGGAGCCCATCCTACTCCAGTACAACTTCATCTTAACTAATTATTTCTGCGATGACCCTATTTTCAAATGAAGTTATATTCTGAAGTACTGGGGGTTAGGACTTCAACATTTCTTCCTTTGTGGGGGTTGGATAAAACTCAACCCATAATAACATACTAAATAACATACTAAGAATATTTTTTAAATCACCAATAAATGAATTACAGAATGCATTATACAAAGTAGATAACTAAAATCTGTTAAGATTAAAATGGCATTCATCTAAAAGGATTAACCTGTGTTTTAATTTTTAAAACAAGATAAGTCAACATGCCACATCTCATTACTTACTTTATATTAATACAATATATATAACTAAAATTATAAATAATTATACAAATAATTAATGTGTAACTAAAATTACAAGTCAGTTACAGAAGGAAGAGAAAAAGGCATGGCATCCTTTGGTAAATGCATGTATATGCTCATGTGTCAAAGTCTGGTATTTGGCTTTTGGGCATAATTAAATAGATATCAGATATAAAAGTAGCTATAATGCCACTAACGTCAATATACTTCATAATTAAACTTTTCTATACATTTAATTAAAGTGAAAATGATACATTACTCAAATCTAATCTACCAGCAGCTAGCTTATTTTATTTTTTGTTACCAGGAGGTTGAAAATATGAAATTTTTTTTGAGTTAGAGTGATAATTTATGTGAAAATAACAAGTACTTAATTATATGATTTAAATAGGATAGGTTTTAACCACCAGTTATGGTTCGAAGGGTGGTGTCCCCTCCAAAAATTATATTGAAACTTAATCCCCAATGCAACAGCATTAAGAGGTATGGCCTTTGGGAGGTGATTAAGTCATGAGGGTGAAGCCCTCGTGAATGGGATTAGTACTTTATAATAGGGCTTGAAGTTGAGGGGGGCATCCTCTTGCCCTTCTGTTCCCCCAACCATGTGAAGACACAGTGTTCCTCCTCTCCGAGTGATGCAGCAACAATGTGGCATCTTGGAAACAGGGAGCAGCCCTCACCAGACACCAATCCTATTAGCACCTTGATCTTGGACTTCCCATCTTCCAGAACTGTGAGAAATGCATTTCTATTGTTTATAAATTACCCAGCCTTGGGTACTTTGTTATAGCAGCACAAACAGACCAGATACAACACTCTCTCATTGAATAATACACACCAATTTACTTTAACTGCAACTTGTATCTTCAGGCTTTACTCTGTGTACCTTGAAAAATGTGGTGGTCCCAGGAAATATTCTAGGTATATCTAAACGAATCATTGTTTTTCTTGGTGAGGCTATCGGGAAACAGACATTTTTACATATTGCTAATGGAAGTAAAAAATTGTGGAAAGTCTATTAAGTACATTAGGCAATATCTAACAAAATTACATGTGCATTTACCTGTGTCTCAACAATCCCTCTTGTAGGAATCTACCTTGAAGAGATATGTCCACAAATGCAAAACATCCTATAGCTACAGTTATTCATCATGGCATTCTTTGTGATAGCTACAGATGTAAGACAACCCAGATGTTCCTCAGCAAGAGGCTGGCTGAAAACCTCCCAGTATACCCACCCAAAGAATTAATAGATAGCTGTAAAAATGAATGAGAAAGTCATCTATACAGTTGGCCTTCTGGATCTGGATCTGGATCCATAGATACAACCAACCATGGATTAAAAATATACATAGTTTTAAATTGCATCCATACTGAACACATACAGACCTTTTCTCATAATTATTCTCTAAACAATACAGCATAACAACTACTTACATAGCACTTACATTATATTAGGTATTGTAAGTAATCATGGAAGAAAGTATATGGGTTATATGCAAATGCTAAGCCGTTTTATATCAGGGACTTGGGCACCCACAGACTTTGGTGTCCATGTGAGGTCCTGGAACTAATTCTTCACAGATATTGAGGAAGGACTATATACTTATATCTAATAATCACCAGGATATATTTTAAGTGATAAACGCAATATGCAGAGCAGTGTATTTATGTTGTAAAAGAAAGATGGGGAAATAGGAAGCCATAATTGCAAAAAAAAAAGCACTTTCAGAAGGAAAACACACAGACTAATAAAAATAATCCCTGTATGGGAAATAGTGGTAGTCATGGGGAAGCAAGACTTCTTTAAGAGCATATAATTTGGGCTTTTGAGCTGTCAATATTAAAAAACTGAAACTAAATCAGTAGACAAAATTAAACCCTAAAATTGGAAATAAATGGAATCAAATAAACCCGACATTATATTAAAACAGTAAAATAAGCACACAGATACGACTTCAAGTGACTTTTGAACTCAACACATGGGCTGGACACTATTCGTGGGACGTATTCTAGAGACAAAATGCCATTCTCCACTAAAGAGAAACCAGAGTCACTCTCAGAAAAAAATAACTTCATTCCAGGCCTGAGACAGGAAAAGTACATCTCACTCTGTCAGAAAAACGATCAATCAAACATTAACAGTAAAGGAGCACGCTAAAAGGATGCAGAAAAGGACAAAAAGAAAATTTAAAACATAATTCTATTTATGAAGGAATCAAAAGGAGAATATTCTTAGGAATAAATTTGAGAAAAGATATGCAAAACCTTTTCATTGAAAACTACAAAACATTGCTGAGATAAATTAAAGAAGACCTAAAGAAACGGAGAGATATATGTAGTTCAGCTAGGTAGATTTACTATTATTAAGATGTTACTTCTCTAGGACATAGTTTAGAGTCAGTGTCATCCCTATTCAAATTCCAGCAGACCGGTTTTTTTTTTTTTGTTTTTTTGTTTTTTTTTTTTTTTTTGAGAAAAAGCTGTTTATAAATTTATATGGAAATGAGCTAGAATTGCCAAAGAAATTTTTAAAAGAATAACAAAATTGGAAAGTTAAAGCACACGATAGGGTACGTACTATAAAGTTACAGTTGTAAGAACAGTTTGACATTGGCAAAGGGATAGACACACAGATCAAGGGAACCCAACAGGGCCAGAAGCAAACCCTCACATGTGTGGTCTGTAGATTTCTGACAGTTACCAAGGCAATTTTTGGGGGACAGGAAAATCTTTTCAGCAAATGGTGTTGGAACTATGGGATATCTGTATAGAAAAAAAATGAGCATCATCTCTTTATTCAGACCACTTATGAAACTGAACTCTAAATGAGTCAAAGACTTAAATGTAAAATCTAAAACTTCCAGAAGAAAACATAAAGGGAGTTTTGTGGCCTTGGTTTAGGAAAATATTTCTTAGCCAGGACACAAAAATTTAGACTGTAAAGAAAAATATTACAAATTGGTCATTATCAAATTAAAAATGTTTAATACCTAAAAATCTTCTAAGGAAACAACAAGGCAAATCACATAATGGGAGAAAATATTACATACTGAATACTATATATATACATATATATATGTAGAGAGAGAGAGGGAGACAGAGAGAGCAATAAAGAAAGAAAAAAATACAGGTCTTTTGACAGATATATATATACACATCATAAAACTTACATTATATATAGTGTTGCACATATTACATATATACATATATATCTGTTAAAGGACTTGTATTTAAAATATATTCAGAACTCTTAAAATGTAATAATAAAGACATAAATAAATCCCAAATAAAATAAGCAATAGCTTTGAGCACATGTTTTACCTATGAAGATAAGGACTTGAAAAGAAGCTTGGTAACAATAGTCATCAGGGAAATGAGATTCCAGTACACACCTGTAGCATCGCTAAAATTTAAAACGCTGAAAACCAAGTGCTGGAAAGGATATGTAGCAACTGGAATGTCATATATTGCTGGTGGGAATATAAATTCATATAATCACTTTGGAAAACTGTTGGGCTGTTTCCTAAAAAGTTAAACAAACCCTATAACATAACCATTTTGAACGCAGGTATTTACCCAAGAGAAGTGAAAACATATATCCACATAAAAACTTGTACACAAGTGTTCCTAGCAGATTTATTCGTAATAGGCAAAAAGTGGAAACTACCCAAGTGCCCATCCGTGGATAAATGGATGAACCAACTGTGACATAGCTATACAGTGTAATACTACAGAGCAATAAAAAGGAATAAACAATTGCTACATGGAACAATATGGTGAATCTCAAAAGCATTACACTCAGCAAAAGAAACCAGACACAAAAGAATATTACTGTATTGCTCAATTTATAAAAAGTTCAAGCAAAATCAAACAAATCCATGCTACAGAAACTAGATCAGTGGTTGCCTGGGGGCAGACGAGGGAGGAGAAATGGATTTCAAAGGAACACAAGGAAAAGTTTGCTCCTGATGGAAATATTCTATATCTTGATTATGGCAGTGGCTTTATAGGTAGATACATCTGCTAAATTTCATTACATTGTGCACTTAAAATGGATATGGTTTATCATACATGTATTACACCTCAATAAAACTGATAGAAAATAATGGCACAGGAGTCAGCTTCAAGGAACTCCCACTGGCCAAATGTGGATAATATAAACATAAAAAATGATTCAGTTGGTGGCAAAACGTGGAGTATATATATATTTTTTAAACTGAACCATAATCTGACTAGGCATCTAGCCCTAACCATAACTTTTCAAGGAATACAATGGACACAGGAAATATTAAACTATGAAATGGAGATACAGTCATCAAAATCTAGACTGAGGGAAGCTCTGTAGGGCAAATGATTCTGTTTCTTCAACAAATAAGTTGCATAGAACAGTGAGAGAGACTTATGAATTAAGATATTTACCAATGAACTGCTATCTATTGACCCTCCATGAATCTTGATTCAAACACAAAACTTTACAATAAATATGAATTAATGAATAAATTCAAACTATGGATATTTGTTATTAAGGAATTATTATTAATTTTAAAAAGGTAAAAATGGTACTGTGGTTATACATTTTAAGGAGATAGTTTAGCTTTTAGTGACACACACTGTAATTTTTATGGATACAAGGATATGTTTAGGATTCATCTCAGAAGGCTCCATGGGGGATGTGGGTGGTTGAAACAATGCTTAGCTGAAAGCTGTCCATATCTTAATGCATTTACTCCTCACAACACACTGGTGAGGTGGACCTGATGGGTGTACTCATCTTACAGATGACAAGCTAAGAGAAGTTAGGGAACTCGCCCAAGGTCACCCAAAGCCCACAGTGAGTTCCAAGCCCATGCTGTGGGAATTCTACCAGCTGTTGGGTGTCTCAGTGTCAATTATGCATTCTTGAACTGGAGACACAACCACAAGATGGGTTTGAGGACCCAATGGGCCCCCTTTGTGACAAATCTGAGCTAAAACTCCATCAGTCACCTGCCCTCCATAAGCCCCTACTCTGTCTAGTGGACCACAGTGACTTTTTGGGTCTCCTGGAATTAATGGCAGTTCAGAGCCCGTGTCTGGTAGCCCCTGATAAATCTGTTTATTTCCTCTTCCTCAATGCACAGCTACCCTGGTAAAAGGCCAGACAAAGTTGAACAGTATCAGTTTTTGGCAGTGTACCTGGGTCCTTCCTCAAGGGGACACGGCCTCCTTTTTATTCAAGGGGTTTTGGGTCTGTAAACTGGCTCAAGTCTGGGAATTAATTGAGGGGCCATAACTCTGTGTTTTATGATTCAAATTAGACTTTTATTCACTTGACCTAGAAGTTTTCTGTTTATACAGATCAAGTAGGAATTTAGTAGTCTTCCTATATCTATTTCATTTAGGATCACCATAATGGATCAATTTGCCAATACCAAAGGTCTGCTCAAGTCAGACTGCTGTATTCTGACTGCTGCTGGCATGCTGTTGTCCCCTACGGTCACTACGCCCACCTGCCTTTTGGGATTGAGTGCTTCTACCACCCAGGATCCAATTGCTCCCTTGTGTGAGTTTCCCAGAGCAGTGACTGCAGTTCCTGCTGTGAGGTCTGGCCTGCAGAGAAGAATGATCACAGAGCTCTGCAAAGATGCCAGGGCTCCCCTCACAAATTTATTTCTTATAGTTGTGGTGAGAGGTATGTTTTCTGGACCCTCCCAGTGTGCGTGAGTAATCCTAAGTGACAAATCCGTGCTAACATTCCAGTCTCTCTAAGCCTTTGAATTCCTTCCTCCACACTAACTCAAGACAGCTCCAGCACTTCTAACTCACTCACTGTGGGCCAGTTCTGGTCCATGCTTCAGCCAACCAAGCAAACAAACTCTTAGAGCCTGTTCTGCTTCCCTGAACTGCAACATGAAATGCAGAATCTCTGTTCAGTAACCTCATGTCAATACTTTTGATCAACTTCATCCTCCTTCTACATCTGTGCAGCACTATCCCTTACCTTCTTTGCTCAGACATCTGGCGGGAGAGTCAGGAAAGAAACAAACACCATTCTATAGAACAGTGGGGCCAAGGAAAGGAAGCCAGCTCCTTCTCAAGCTGCATCTGCACTGGATTATTCTAAAAAATGAGGAGCTGGTTTGGGGAGGGATGCACCTGCTCATAGGTGGGTTTGTGTGCTGCACAGGCAGCTGGACTGCTGGAACACTGCAAAGGAATCCAGCCATGAGAATCTATGTCCTCTTCTGACCACAGGAGTTGATGCTCCATTTCCCTTCCTCCTCCTCAACAGATCTGGGAACAGTGAGAAAATCCGCAAGCGAACCTTTCAGCAGGCAGCAGCCTTGAGATGGAAAACAAGTGAGAACTCCCTGCTCAGCCCTGTGGGATTGGGAAGAGCTCCCTTGGAAGGGAGAAGGGAGGCTCACACCTGAATTACCAGGAGGCCACCCCGATACCCTTCTGGAAGCTTCTTGTCTGCAACATATTAGATAGTAAGTCCCTCAAGGACAGCAACCATGGTTGCTAGCAGATAATTAATAAAAGTATACTAAATGAATGGGCTCCATTTAGCACCATTTAAATAAGGGACACTTATATTTTCTGTTGCTGGTGAGGGTGAGGTGCCATAAGCAGACTCATGCATTGTTGGGGACAGTGTAAAATGGTACAACTCCTTTGAAAGCAATTTTCTAATATGTATAAAATGTTAAATGTTCATACTCCTTGAGTCTATAATTCTACTTGAAATTTAGCCCAAAGTAACAATTCTAAATATGGATAAGGGGGAGAGAGGAAGAGAACCTGTGTCCATAAAGATATACAATACAGCATTATTAATAATTTACAAAAATCTAAAAATAATTTATAGGCTGAGCACTCTGGGGAGAATTGAATTATTATTATTATTATGATTAATTTTTTTTTTGAGGCAGGGTTTTACTCTGTTGCCCAGGCTCACTCTGTCGCCCAGGAGTGTAGTGGTGAGATCTCGGCTCACTGTGACCTCTGCCTCCTGGGTTCAAGTGATTCTCCCATATCAGCCTCCCAAGTAGCTGGGACCACAGGCATGAATGACCACACCTGGCTAATTTTTGTATTTTTAGTAGAGACAGGGTTTAACCATGTTGGCCAGGCTGGTCTTGAACTCTTGGTCTCAAGTGATCTGCCCATCTCGGCCTCCCAAAGTACCGGGATTACGGGTGTGAGCCACCGCAGCCAGCCTGAATAAACTCCTATGCAATCCTGAAAACTTATACTTAAGTGTGTGTGTGTGTGTGTGTGTGTGTGTGTGTGTGTGTTTTAATCTAGGCAACAAGGGAAAGAAGTGATAGAAATATTCCAAAGTTGGGTTAGGTCTTTTGTTAGGGCCATATGACTTTGGGTGGTTTTCAGTATTTTCAATTTTTAAATAAAGGTGCTTACATTACTTTTATTTTAAAAAATATGTAGTATGTTTAGGAAAGGGGAGAGAGAATAGAAAACTGGCCTACATCAAACCAAAACCCATCATTTTCTCTGATAGTTTAGAAATTTATAGGACACAGTGTCGAGTGAGACAAGTGTGACCCAAGCGGATTGGCTGCGCTTCACATTTTTAGAAGCTTTTGTTTTATATAACCTTTCTTTGGGGCACGGGAATACTCACCTTGTCAAAAAATGTCCCACTTTTTTGTTCCAGGCTGTTCTATTCATTCAATGCTAAATTGCTTGCTGTGTTAAATGCTGAAGGGACTATATTTTAGAACCACTTAAAGAGTTTTCAATAATCCCCATATTTATTTCCTTTCCTTACTGGATGCCTTAAAAAAAGTGTTTGAAATAGGAGGTTGGGGAGTTTATGCATAAAAATAATTATAATAACACTTAGAAGCTGTTATTCTAGAAGCAAAAGCAGCCCTTAGCAGGCTCCTGAGATACCTAAGTTCAGAACCTGTCGTTTTCTTCCTTGGCATGTTAGCACGCTGGGAATTACTGGTGTGGGATGCTCTCAAATGCACATCCCACTGAGGTTTTAGGACCTAAAGGGTGCACTTTATCTTCATGATGGGAATGTCCATGTACATGACTGGTATGACTATTGTGGAGTTGGTTCTAACAATCTAATCAAATGTGCTCATACAGAATGTTTGGTTGGCTCCTTTTGTTAAAAATAATCGTTTTCACTGAAGCGATGTATCATTTACAAACATTCAAAATAAGCAGGTTTGAAATTTACTAAATATAATTTATCTTATGGTCAACTGCCAGGTTTAAAGTATCATAAACTGTCTACTGTTTATCTGAATTTTTAAAAACCAGATGACAAACTAAAAAATATTTGAGAAAAATGGATGAATTTAAAAGGATATTTTTGGTTGTTTTTAAGCTTTTACCAAAAATCAGTCTCTCTCTCTCTCTCTGTGCATTAGATAATACATTACAGCCTAATAAATGAGCCCTGTGAAAAATATACTTTTCTAGATATAAATCTACCTTACAGTAGATAGAAAGATTACTTTCAAATGTAAACCCTGGAAATAAATAAATCTGAATCAAAGAGACAGAATACTCACAAAACCTTTACGTGAAATATGCACATATGAGGGGATATCCATTTTACACCAGTTGTAAGTACAGATCTTTGATTTTTCTTTTGGTAACCTGAAAATATGGCTATGGTTTAAAACTGCAGCTTTGAATCTCAATTTTGAAGCTAAGTCTGCCCTTCTTTTCAAACCTTTTTTGGTTGTTGTTTACATACAGTTTTTAAAAAAATATTGTATTAGTCCATTCTCACGCTGCTAATAGACACATACTTTGGTTTTTTAATACACTGGGTAATTTATAAAGGAAAGAGGTTTAATGGACTCACAGTTCCACCTGGCTGGGAGGCCTCACAATCATGGCTGAAGAGCAAGGGAACTCTTACGTGGTGGGAGGCAGGAGAGAATGAGAATGAAGTGAAAGGGGAAACCGCTTATAAAACCATCAGGTCTCGTGAGACTTATTCACAACCACAAGAACAGTATGGGGCAAACCACCCCCATGATTCAATTTTCTCCTGCACGGTCCCTCCCACAACATGTGGGAATTATGGGAGCTCCAATTCAAGATGAGATTTGGGTGGGGACACAGCCAAACCATATCAAAGATTTTAAGATCAAAGAATTCAAGTGGCCATGGCTAACATCATCTAGTTCATTGCTTCAAATATCTACAAAGGACCACACGGGCCCCTTTGCTGCACACTGGGTTGAGGAAGGGATGCAGTGTGAGTGAGATGTGAGACAGTTTCAGCTTTCTGGATTCAGTGCCTCTCATCTCCTTTCTGTCTGACTCTTACTGTTCACCTAGAACATGTTTTCTGAGCTCTCACATGGATCACACCCTGTTGTCACACTGGAGTCACAAAAGTGAGTGAAACAACAATGCCACCCTCTGTTTCTTGGCTTTTGTTAATTGAGTCCACCTGTGCTGACTTGCAGAATTTCAGTTTTGTAAGATGAAAAAATTCTGGAAATCTATTATACAACAATGGGAATATAATTAACACTACTGAATTATACACTCAAAAATAGTTAAGATGGTCAGTTTTATGTTACGAGTTTTTTTAGCCACAATTTAAAAAATACTTTAAAAATATTGAATTAAAAGCACATATTTATTCTTTTGACACCCCTCCCCCCAATTTAAATGCTAGAGTCTAATTTTTCTCTCCTTGAATGTGGACCAGACTTCGTGCCTCACATTTACTAAGGAGAATGTGGTGGAAGTGATACTATGTCATTTTCAAGGATAGGTCATTGTGAATATGCCTTCTGCCTGGCTTTCTTGCTCTTAGATCCCTTGTTCTGAGGGAAGACGGAGGCCATGCTGTGAAGGCACTCGGCAGCCCTGTGGAGAGACCCATGGGGAAAGGACTGAGGCCTCCCACCAACATCCAGCACCAGCTTTCTGCTCATGGGAGCACACCTCCTTCAGCCCCAGTCAGGCCGTCAGATGAGCATGGTCCCAGCCAATCTCTAACTGAATCACATGAAAGACCTCAAGTCAGAACAGTCCACAGATTCACTCCTGGATTCCTTATTCATAGAAGTCATAAGCCATTGAGTTTTGAGGTGGCTTTTTACACAGCAGCACATAATCTACATCAGGCAGGGGAAAGTGCAAGTTGCTTGCAGGGGGAAAATCAGGGCCATTGTCATTGATTGGGTCTAGAGTTCAAGTCTTTTTCTGACACTTGCCACCCTCATTCCCATTTCAAACTTCACAATTCCCCTTTGAAAAATGAGTAGATTGCCATCTATTCTTGTCTTGAACTCCTGGCCTTAACAGATTCTTCCACCTTGGCCACCCAAAGTGCTAGGATTACTTTGGGTGCTGGGCCACCCAAAGTGCCAAATGCAGTGGCTCATGCCATTTATTTTGTAAAGTCGATGTTAACATTAAACAGAATGATGAATGTCAAGTACAGAGTGCATATTAGGAGTTCAGCAAATGGTAGCTTTTATTATTTGAGTTCATAGGAAACATCAAGATGGGAGATCATACTTATCTCAGTCTAAAGTTAGTGTAGTTGTTTTGTTAGTATTCAACTGTGGTCTAAGCCCAAATCTCTTCTTCAATTTGTGGAGCCCAAGGGCATTAAAGCTAGAAGGGATCCTGGAGCCCGATCTGTCCAATACCTTCATTTAGCAAATGTGTACACTAAGACCCGGGCTGGTTACAACAGTTTACCCAACATTCATACCAGGCCAGGCAAGACTAAGACCTGGATGGCTGACTCACAGCCCAGTGCACCATGCACTGCATACTGATGACATCAAAGGCCTCGTTTTGTGTTAGGCTGATCTGCCAGTCATATTCTCTGTGGCTGGAATGCCTTCATTAACTCTGACAGAGAGTCTGTTGATTAGTCCCAGAAGCCACCCACTGCTCGGCACCCCCAGGAGCCCCACTCTGCTTGGAGGTACTGGGATTGAGCCCATACACAGCTTCCCTGTGAACACAGTGTGGCCAGAAATCAAATGAACCAAGGGAAAATGGACAATCAGTCTCGTCTCTGCAGGGCCAGCCTTGTCATCATATTGCTATATAGATACCTCTAAAGTCTGATAGACTTATCACCTCACCTGTGTCCCTCTACCACTCCTCTCTCCAGCACTGCAGCCTGGACAAACGTGAAGAGACTTCAGGTATTGAAAGGTAAAAGCAAGTATCAATATACTTGGCCAACTTCCCAGAAGCTCTTCCTCAATGTTCTAGTTAAAAAGCTAAACTTTGATCAGAAGCACTAGGAAGGAATGTTTTGTAGACATGTTTAAAGAAATTAGAAAATTTAATCAACTTAATCATTTCTAAATCCAAGGTCAATTCAATAAATGTATTTTTGAAATTTAGCGTCTTCTAGATTTTTATTTCTGAAGGAATTGAATATGGTTTCTTTTCTTTTTCTTCCTCCCTCCCTTCCTCTCTTCCTTCTTTCCTTCCTTTCCTTCTTCTTCTTCTTTTTTGTTTCTTAACATTTAGATCTCAATAATATTTATCTGGTTATTTATTTTACCTTGTTATTTATTCACCCATATTTCCCACAAGGTTCATGACATAGTCCTGAACTTATTTATCTTCTTACTGGATGACATCCATCAAGAGTGTTTTTAAAGAAGATCTCTGAGAAATAAGCGTTCTCAGCTTTCTATGTCTTGGAATGTATTTACGGTGTCCTCGCAGCCATATAACTTATAACTTAGCTGTCTATGAAGTAAGTTCTTGTTTCCAAGACTGCTGTTGGGAAATTGAGAGTCAATCTCATCCTTGTTAGCTTGTGGGCCATGAGCTCTTTCTACACAGAAGCTCTTAGATTTTTAAATTTGTCTTTGATGGTCTTAAATTGCATGTGTGTGGGATTTGTTCTTATTCATAAAGTCTAGATTCTATCAGTCTTTGCAATCTGAGATCTTTAAGTTTTTGCTTCTGTAAAATTTTTACTCATTTCAAAATACATATTTTCTTTCTGTTTTTCTCTTTTTTTTCTGGGACATCACATATATATGCCCTCTTTTCATCATATATATGCTCTTTCTTACATATATATCTACACTATTCTTTGCATCTCAATTTTTCTATTGTGTTTTTTCATCTTTTTATTCTTTCCTGATGCCTTGGAGGATTTTCTCAATTTGAATTTCTAAATCACTGATATATTATTTGACTGCACCCACTGTTTCATTTATTCTTGTGTTTTCTTATTCATTTCAACTATTACATTTTCTACAAAAAGTATTTCCATTTAGTTCTTCTTGCTCCTGCGTCGTGTTACCAATATCCTCTTCAACTCTTGTTGCATTTATTTTAAAGTCTTGATCACTCTGCCCCATTTGTTCTTGTTCATCCAGTACATGTTGTTTAGTTTTTCTTTTCTTTTTAATTTGATGGTATCCTCAGGCATCTGGTTAACTTCGCCTTTGGAATCATTTCCCCCTTGGGAATATCAGCTTTTTAAAAAGGTAATTTTTATCCTGGAGTATGAGGCCAAGCTTATAGCTTGCCCTGCTGCTGATGAGTTAAAGAAGGGAGGAAACTAGTCCCTAGTCTACCCAGGGACTACAGTCCATGAAGACACAACCCGCAATTGATGCTCTATTGACTGTCCCTTTATAGGGGACTGTACCACTCATGGCCTCTCTTTGCCTCCAGCCCATTTCTACTCTCTTTAGAGAGATATTCCTTCTTCATTTTAATAACCCAGCGTGCAAAGGGTGAAGGGCCTTCCAGAATGCCCCTGCCTGCTGCAGGAGGGCTCCTGCTATTCCAATATTAGTCTCTCACCCTTGACCCTGTAGTGCTGGGCTGTTACTGCTGTTTTTCTGTCTCACACTGGTGATGGGGAAGACAATGACCAACCTAGGGCAGTGCAACAAAGAGAAAATAGCACAACTAACCAGCTCTTGCCCCATTTAGCTCCCCCGCTCCTCCCAGCCCACTACCTGCTCCTCCTCAGCCTCAATGCTGTTTTTTCCCCACAACGGGCCACAACTCCGTCTGGTCTCTGGGGGTCCTCATGGGCTTTTTTCCCTTCTCTAAAGCCATAGAGATTAGTCTCCCTTTCTTAGCATCTTTAATTCATATGGGGAAGGGACCTAGCAACCCATATTGGCTCTCTTATCTTTTTCTAGTGGTGAATGGTCATAAAATAATATTAGCTAAGTCTCTCTTCAAGTTTTTATTCTCAAGACAAGCTATTAATTCAAGTAAAGCCTTCTTCATTGACTAGAGTAAATACATTGATTGAACTGCAGTCTGTAGAAAATTCCAACATTCTTCTTGAACATCAAACCCTGCTTTTATTTACCAAGGAATATGCCTGAACCATTCACAATGTATTCATTCAATCAACAAATAATTATTGAGCATCTACTAAGTGGTAGAAACTGTTTTGCTGTTTGAGATATGTTAGTGAGCCCAAAAGTCAAAGTCCCTGACCTTGTGGAGCTTAAAATGCACTATAAATATAATAAGTAAATTGAAGTATATTAGAAGATGCTAAGTACTATTTTTTAAGTAGAAGAGAGGAAGGGGTGGTGAGAGGTGTGGATTGCAATTTTAATTGTGACAGACTTGTTCTCAATAAGAAGGTGGTTCTTGAGCTAAGACTGAAAGGAACAATAAAGAATGGAAGGAAACACTGACCCCTACTCAATGTTAAGGTCAACAAAGAGCTTCCAGAGTTACAAAGAAAGCAAAGAGACAAGCAGGAAGCAAAATGACCAGCCCCTCAGTGCTGACGATGCAACTGTGGCCATGCAGGTCCCACATTGCTCCGCTCTTTGTCATAAGGGGAGGATCTTCTGATGGAAATGAGTAGAATGAAGCCTGGTCAGAGGAACTGAAAATCAAGATGGAAACAGACACTTTAAAAGAGAACACTAAGGTGTTCTAAAAGACATCAAGTCTTGGACTGAGACCATTTAGGTACCAGGATCTTGGTGGAGGTGTGGTTTCTGAGTGCTCATATTACCTCTTGCTGCCTATGGGACTCCTCCAGCCCCAGGGTGTGGATTGTGGTCCATAATCCACTAGTGCCCTCACCTGCACACACCACAAGTGTGAGAAATTAGCATTCCCAGAGGTGCTCCTGAGTTTTGAGCACAGGTGGGTGACTAGGAAACATCGTTTATAGGGCGCCTCCGAAAGTCTCTGCAGGACAGAACATTGGCTATCCCACCAGTGGCCAACTCCATAAAGCAGCTGTACTCTTCGCTCCTTTATTCTCTTACTCCTGCTTCCTGGGATCATTTCCCAAATAAGCTCCTTGATACAAGCCTTTGTCTCAGTCCCTGCTTTTGGGAGAATTCAGACACAGACAGGAACTTGACTGGAAAGAAGGAGCAATTGGATTTGAATATAGGTAGCTCAACTGTTCAGCCCGTGCTGTCTCCCACTGTGACACCACTGCTTCATCTCTGAGCAAGTATGGCAAATTTCAGATCTTCAGATGGTGGAAGAAAGGTGACCTCAACATTATTCTTGGATGAGACGCTAGAGTCGGCTACTTAAAAGGCAACTTGAATCGCCTAGGAGGGGCAGAGTATAGTGACTTAGAGGAAGGTAAGCCATATTGTTCCCAAGAAAGGAAGAGCATCTGGTACTCCTTGGTAGCTCATGTGCCTGGACCATGGTATACAATATGATGGCTATTCACTGAGAGTTCATAAGAGCCTTTTGAAAGGCATGTACTGCTTTCTTAAGACTGGAAAAGTTGAGAACCTGAAAGATGTGGTATATCAAACCTTTATATCCTTCTATCCTTGGAGACAAGGTGGAGAAATAGAGTATGGATACTAGTTTTATTAGGTAAATTGTGTGAACAACTGGATGCATTTAATGCTGTTCTCCTCAATATTGATGGACCTCTATCAATATAGAAGGAACTTTCCAAGCTGATTTTTAACTCTATTTTGCTTATCATTCTCATTTTTATCAACTTTTATTCAGAAATTTCTCTTAAGTCACCAAATGCTAAGAACTAGAGGATAAATACGAGTTGCATATTCCCTGCCTCAAGTAAAGAAATGAAAGGATTGGAAGACTAGGTAAGAAAAGGAGAAGTAAAATAACACTTATCAAGGATTTGCTAAATGCCCACTGTACCAGCCTTACTTACATTATTTCACTAAATTCTCACAATGATAAATCATGAAGACGACAAGGCTTAGAGAGGTCTAGCTGTGGGCCTAAGATCCACACAGCTACTAGACAGAGAGTGAAGATCCCGGGCTGGGACCAGCTGATTCCAAAGTCCATCTGTTTTCCCGTGGTCCAGAGTTCCTCAAAGGGTGACTTATCCACAGCCTCCCTGCAACAAAATCACCCAGGGGTGCTGTCAACTGCAGATTCCTGGGCTGCCTCCCAGACTTACCAAATCTGAACATTAATGAGAATACAGGATAAGCGGAAGAGGGGACTTGGTCACAGACTTATCTAACCAGCTCTTCCTGGCCCAGATTCAGTTCTTTTGCTTACATGCTGAAGCTTTTGAATCTCAGAGTGTCCCCACCTTGCCTTCGTGTGGCCATCTTCAGATGGGGTTATTAGACACCCGGGGTTCCCAAGGAATACACAACCGATTACTGTTTAAAGAAAACATCAATCCCACATTTACCCTTTCCTGAAATTGGTCTTGAAAATGTAGGTTCTTCTTTCCTTCCCTTTCCCTTATTTAACAGAAAAAAAAGACGCGTCTCTTTCTTTGGTATGTTGCTCTGGGGTGTGAAGCCAGCCCCACATGAAGAATGACTGGAAAAGTTCATATTGCTGTTAAGAAAGTGAATAACTTTAATGATTGGGTTCCAATTTCTCTTTCAATTCAGATGTTTTCCAAACCTTTTTTTTTTTTTTTTGAGACAGAGTCTTGTTCTGCCTCCCAGGCTGGAGTGCAGTGGTAAGATCTCCACTCACTGCAACCTCCACCTCCTGGGTTCAAGCAATTCTCCTGCCTCAGCCTCCCGAGTAGCTGGGAGTACAGGCGCACGCCACCACGCCTGGCTAATTTTTGTATTTTTAGTAGAGACGGGGTTTCACAATGTTGGCCAGGCTGGTTTCAAACTCCCGACCTCAAGTGATCCACCCGCCTTGGCGTCCCAAAGTGCTGGGATTACAGGCATGAGCCACCACGCCTGGCCCCAAACCTTTGCTTTTAACAGAACTGAAGGAGAAACTAATAGAGCTGTCAGCTGAGAGATCATTCATTTAAAAAAAAATTTTTAATTAGCTTAATTTTTGGCATATAACCCAGAAGCATTTCAAAGAATTGCTATCACAAAGCTCCTTTTATCTATGTATTTATGTTAACAGGTGCTTTCAGCACTTACATCTACTTTAAAGTGTAAGATTAACTCCGCTGCACTTCACCGATGTCATTCTCATCCATATTCGCTCATGCATATATAAACCAACTGGGAAAATCCCCATCCATTTTAGTAAGACTCATATTTCCAATAAAATTTTACGTATAATTAATAATTACTTAAAAGTTACATATGGGCCAGGTGCAGTGGCTCACACCTTTAATCCCAGCACTTTGGGAGGCTGAGGTGGAGGATTGCTTGAGACCAGGAGTTCAAGGCCAGCCTGGGCAACATGGTGAGACCCCTCCATCTGTATAAAAAATAAAAAAATTACCTGGGCATGGTGGCACACACCTGTGGTCCCAGCTATACAGGAGGCTGAGGTGGCAGAACGCTTGAGCCCAGGAGCCATGTTTGTGTCACTGCACTCCAGCCTGGGTGAAAAAGTGAGACCCTGTCTCAAAAAAATAAATGCTGTGTTGATCAATTTCATATTAATAATACTTTTAATAGTAGCTTTAGCCAGAATATTTCAATGAAGACTTATGGTCACAATAAAATTTTTTAAAATTTAAATTTAAATATACATACTTTTTTTTGCAAAAAAGAGTTATAGATTGATCAATAACAGATTTTCAGTCATACTAAATTAGGCAGATAATATTCTAAGTAGAAGTGGAATGATAATACAAGTTTAGATTAAAAATATAAAATTTCTAGATGTTAAAAGATAACTTGTATACCTCTTAAATGTATCATGGTAGATATCGAATTACTATGGCATCAGATTCCATTAGGTTCGTTAAAAAGAATGATAAAATTATTTTATTGTAAAACGTGAATAATCTTTTTGAAGTTATACCTATCTGCATATTTTATATATATGATGAATGCATTTGGGTGTTGAATTAAAACTATTTCAGAGGATAGGTTGTTTTTCAATTTTGGGGGGAGGTTAGAGACTCAACTGGCTTAGAGTCTCAAATGTTCACAGCCTGTGGAACTCATATTGCCGAAATAATAATGAAACCCTAGGGATGGCTGACTGGGGAATAAGGGAGGGAGATTTAAAACATACTCAGACCCAAAGGCAGGTTTTTGAGACTTGAGAAGACAATATTTATGCCAGAGTCCAGGTCTCTAAATGCAGTTAGAGGATCAATTCAGGAAAGACGAAAAATGATCCCGGAAAAATGAAAGTTTCTAACTTAGAGAGACCAGTGATATAAATTGAGTTATATCAAACATAAAATTTTAAAGGTAGAAATATTCCAACAGAATTCTAATAGCATTCAAAGGAGATTTTTAAAAGACATATTTATAGCCTACATTTAAGAAAGATTTAAAATTACAAAGTATTATATTTCATCAAAATTAAACGCACACACACACAATTTTCATCAAGTTGTAGGAGAAAAAAACCACCATCAACTGTCTAAATTATCCAACCTGCTGTAACACAAGGGTATATTTCTACCCACTTACTTTTTTCCTATCATTTTCAGCTTATCACATGTACGAGAATGCTGAAGTCCAACCTCCCGGAAATGATTTTTTTTTTCTTTTTCTTTTTTTAAAATTAGGGTTTTCCACAGAGAATTTTCTTGATTAAAAGAATTCCAGCCACAATTTCAAAATGTTAGTGATTCAGTTTTAACCTAACTACGTAGAATGCTGTCAAAGCTATTTTATGACCTATGTATAAATTGAAAGCCTTGCTCTTCCAAAAAAGTAAACTTAATGGATATCAATAAGCATATATATCTTTTGCGAGATGAGCATGCTGCATACACAAAGAAAATGTGTCTCTGCCCCTACATTATCTTTGCTTTTAGAACAGTAGAGAAAACAGGATTGTTGTAGTTGTTTAGATCAAAATACTATTCCAAAACATCCTGGAGAGATTCCCTTAAAAATATTAATTATAGCTGCCATTATAGCACAGCCAGCAATAATGTGACTTGTCTAACATACTTGGCCCTGAATTTTCAAATATGAAATTGCTATCTCTGAAAAATGCATAAATTCAATTCTGATAAATCAAGGGTTATACTCTGTGTCAAATATCTGTCTGAAACGTATTCCTATGATTAAGCTATGAATCCAGAAATCGGGCCTTAACTTCCAGTGCACATATCCTGGTATAGTGTAAAAGAAATAACAATAAATATCTTTACTTCCCTGAATATTTTCTCTGAAATACTGACATTAAAGCCTAAATTACGGTGTAAGTCAGTGTAAAAATGCTGTAATACTGAATCTATTTTTTTTTTTTTACTATGAGTCTCTTTATCCTCATTCACTTGTGTGAGTGCATGTGTGTGTGTGTATTCGTGTGTGTGTGTGTGTGTGTGCACGCACGCACATGCTCTTGTACACTGGGTTTCAGACCATGGACCAGATCTTTCAGCACTGACCTTGCTAAAAGAAGTCTGACTACAGATTTGAAACTCATCAACTTCTTATTACTGACCCTTCTTTTGCAGAAATCAAATCTGACTCTTCTTTGGGTGAAAATAATAAGTGTCTATTACACATGACAAAAAAATATGACTTTCGGTGTGAACTATTTTGACTTGGGAAATACACTTTTCCCCTGTTTTAAAGATAGATTTTTCCATAGTGAAAAAAAAATAAAAATGATTTAGAAGAATGTGTCAGAAAGTGTGAGCACTGGGTTCATATTGATCTGATCAAAACTTACGAGCAGAGGTGAAATTTGGTCCAGAAAGCAGTTTGGAAGGAAATGCACTCAATGATTTTAGACATTGACGCCTTTGTTGAAAATTGCTCTTCCTCTATTGACTGAAAAAATGGCTAGGCATGGTTTTAGAAGCCCAGAATTTCAAGGACTTTTGGTTCTTTGATGGAGCATCCTAATTGCAGCTCCTTCACAAAATGAGGGTAACTCCAACCTGACATTCTGGGTTTACGTGAGGATTAAATGTATCTTCCATAGTTGGATGATCAATAATTACTTCCATTCCTTCACTCACTGTTTTCCGCTCTTCATTTCACAACCTCCCCATGAAGTATAAACAATTTAGAAGCTAAGTGAATAAAGATGCCTTGGTTGTAATACTTTAGTCCTAACTTCCTAAATACATACTAAGTAGAGAGTACTGCATCAATTTGCAAGCAATGAAGCTGAGGGTTGTAGTTGAGAGAATGCTGGTTGAGGGGACAGAAGATCACTTCCCTGAGCCCAGTTATCTTAGGCTAACAAGTGATCTTAGCAAGTCACTTAGTTTCAGATTCCCCATCTATCAAATAGGGGATGATAATGCCTATTTTACATAAGTCCAGGTAGAGCATTTGAAAGTGTTCATAAAACACTTTAAAAAATCCAAAGTATCACAGAAAGGATATGCAGCTAAACATTTCCTATCTGCCTCCCTGTGCCTATACATTTTCTGAATATTTCGGGAAAAGGTATGATTTAATATTGGGTGAATTGATCCTTTAGTCAACACTTGATTATTCATGGTCAGAGAATAAATGTCACATATAGATAGTGCCTTTCAGTCAATAACATTAACCTCCTTCCTTGGGTGACATTATACTAATCACACATCTCACAAGGAATTATGAGGGTCCATAAGGAAGATGCATTTAATCAAGACTTCTCTGTGGCTAGACAGAAACACCGCAGGAACCTTCAGGCTGCCAGGTGTTGTTCAAAATCATTTTAATCTGAATTACTGCCAAACTCAAAGATTCATGCAAAAAATATCACTTTAGCTTGTATTCATATATTTTACATGTACAAGGATTTCCTTCATGTTTAATTTTCCTAATTCATGTATTTAGAATAAAGCTGGAGAATAATCCATTATATGATTAGAAACATGTCTGTTATCTCCATTGCATATCAATTTTATTACTACTCACTATCAATGCTTGTAATGATTCCCATGAGGTGCCTGTTTGTGTGTGAATATCTGTGTGTACAAGGAAACTTGTGTGTGTTTAATAGTAATGTTACACTGTAGGAAGATGTCAAGGAAGATTAATAAGGCATAAAATTTATAGTAATAATGGGATATTAGAATAAAATAAGAGAATAATTACTTGACTACATAAACAATATGGTTCAAACTTATTATTTTGCATTTGTTGAATCCATAATTTAAATATTTATTAAACTTCAGCACTTTCTCCAAAGTACATTCCCAGTTGTCTTTATTACTGCATAACGGGAAGACTCATTATACAATGTAATTATATTATATAAACAAAATTCTAATCACTGTTAAAAAATTATTTATGAGCATGTAACACTGAAAAAAAAATCAGCAAGGTTAAATCCTACAGATTGTATGGTTTAATCCTATTTATTCCTTTCTGTTTCCACTACTGTTACCTATCTCTAGACAGCACGATAAATATTATATTAACAAAGCTTGTATTGAGACCTAGTTTAACTACTTTAGAGAGAATTCACATGCAGTCTAGAATTTGAAATGTCACAAAACACAGAAATATGAATGAAGCATCTGATTATGAGTTTTTAAATACACAATATTATCTATCTTAATTGTATTAAACATTGCATTTGTTATATGTTAAGTTACATTTGTTTATACAAATTTTGTGTCTTACTATCCAACATTTTTACTGTTACACAATCAAATTTTGAAAAATATATCTTTATTTATTCTGTATATATAAAAACCTTTCCCCTTCTACAGCAGTCTTGCATGAACAAACAAAAACTAAAGAGGGAATACGTGTGAATTAAAATTTCATTGAGGACATTTCCTGGTAGCCAAGGTAGTACAGACTAATTAAATAAGAATCTCTCCACACATACCCCAGAAACATTACCAAATTACAAAAAAAGCAAATAAAATCATATAAATCTCATGCTTTCTGCAAAATTAAAAAAATAAAGAATCCTGAATACTTCTAATTACACACACACACACAAAATCAAAATTCAAAAAACAGACATCAGATTATTTCTTGAATTTCTACCACAAACCTTTGCTAAGAGAACTGGTAGAGGCTCTGGAAAAGCTGCTTAAGATTGAACAAGGTGAACTGAGATAAATCCCTCAGAAATAGAAAGTTCACTGTAAGTATGACAACACTGAAAAAGAAACCTTGTAGATAAGAGTGCTAACCAGAGAAAACACACTACAAGTGGGTATGGGACTTTTATGGGCAGTTTGAAAAAAATAATAATGTTTCTGAAGGAAAAAGAATAAAAAGAAAGAGGCTTTGGAGACTGGATGAGGAAGGAAAAATAAACAAGAAAGAAAATTTAGAGCTCTGCAAGACTAAATGAAATAAAAATAAAATCAAAGCATGCACACCCCTTCCCCAGAAAGAAGCCATCCGTTGAAAAACCTGCACTACACATAAGAAGAGAATGATTTCGTAAATTATCCCAAACCACCAACCATGTACGTGTATGATGGGAACACAAGGAATCTTCATCTCTAAAGCTCCTCTAAGAAGCAAACAACAACAAAAAATCAAAGTATGTCGCCTGATAGGAAGTTTCCTCCTCTCTGTCCCAAAGAGCCATAAAGCAGAGGAAAAAACTTAAGAAAAAAATTCTGAACTGAATTTAGTATCATTAAACCAGTACTGAGAGACACAAAAAACATCATGAGAAATAAATTTTCTAAGATTAGAAATTAGAAACAGGAAGATGTAAAGCAAGGGTTGGCTAAACTCAGAAAATAAATATTAAAAAAGACAAACATATCAAAAATAATATTTCAGGTTCATGGTGCCTGAGAGAAAACGTATTTGAATGGAAATTTAATAAGGAGTATATAGGAAAAGAAAATTAAAAAGCTGAGAGGGAAAAAATTGAGATTAAAAAAGAGAAAAAAGAGGAGAAAGAGAAATGTTTAGAGGGAAAGTGATTGAAATGGAAGACAGGCAAAGGAAGTCCAACATACATACTATTGGGGTTCCTGAATTTGGAAACCAAATAATGAAAGAGAGCTAATATTTAAAACAATACTCCATTTAAACTTTCTGGAAAGAAAAGACCCTGCCCCGTATAGGAAAGAGCTCCCAGGGTACCTGGGACAATTGACTCAAAATGATGAATTCTGATACCAACCTATTTGAGTAAAATTGTTAGATTTTTTTTTTTTTTTGAGATGGAGTCTCACTCTGTCGCCCAGGCTGGAGTGCAGTGGCGCAATCTCTGCTCACTGCAAGCTCTGTCTCCCGGGTTCATGGCATTCTCCTACCTCAGCCTCCAGAGTAGCTGGGACTGTAGGCGCCTGCCACCACGCCCCGCTAATTTTTTGTATTTTTAGTACAGATGGGGTTTCACCGTGTTAGCCAAGATGGTCTCAATCGCCTGACCTCATGATCCACCCGCCTCGGCTTCCCAAAGTGCTGGGATTACAGGCATGAGGCACCATGCCCAGCCAAATTGTTAGATTTTAAAGATAAAGAAAAATATTCAAAGGCTCTTCAAATAAAAATATCAAATTGCTTACAAGGGCAAGATAATTTAACTAGCACCAGACTTCTAAATAGTAATATGCAAAGAGAAGCAAAATTGAATAGCGTTGTCAAGAAACTTAAGGAAATAAATTATGAGCCCAAATTGTGATTTCCAGTCATGCTGTCCTTCAAATATCAAAGCCATAGGAAAAATTTTAAACATGCAACAACTCAGAGAACGCTGGGGAAAACAGCAGCAAAAGAATTGACTGTGTGCATTTAATTTATAGATGTAACATTAACACTAGGTGGAAAAGTAATATCCAGATGTTATATGATAGGAGGAGGCAGAAATAATGCTATTAAAAATAAGGACACAAGGAAGAGGGCAAGAGAAAGCAGAACAAGCTCACTTTTAATTGTGTAGGTACTAAGCGGGAGTCAAGGATACCATTAAAAAATAATAACCAGACAGCAATTAAATTGTAAAAATCCAGGGAACTAAGTACATTAAAGCAAGCATTCAAACAAAAACAGACTCTTCTAAATACCAAAAGGAAAAAGCAATTAAAACACATCCTGTGGAGACAAGAACACAGTAAATATTACATAATGCATATTGCAATTATAACATAGAGTATGACAAAGGTGAGACCAAACATATCAATAATATTAGTAAATGTGAATAGATTTAACCCACCTGTTAAAGCCAAAGATACTTGGCTTTTCTCACAAAGAAAGACTCAACCTTATAATGTATATAAAGGATACCTGTCAAAGCACACATAGAACCCTGTTATTTAGGAAGGCAAAAGAATACTAGTCAAATGGAAGAAATAAGAAATCAGTGCTTGTATTCCTGATTTTAGAAAACAGTAGAATTAAAGCTAAAAAAAAGTGAAATATGACAAAGGATATTTTTGAGTGTTAAAAAATACCATAATTAATAATAAAGACAAAAACCACTAATGCCTGCGGATGAAAAAGGTAGAGCAAGCACTTCCACTTTTTTTTAGAGTGTATATATTTTTATGTATTTATGTATTATTTTATGTATTTATTATTTTATTATTATACTTTAAGTTCTAGGGTACATGTGCACAATGTGCAGGTTTGTTACATAGGTAGACATGTGCCATGCTGGTTTCCTGCACCCATCAACTCATCATTTGCATTAGGTGTTTCTCCTAATGCTATACTTCCCCCAGTCCCCCACCTCACAACATGCCCCGGTGTGTCATGTTCCCCACCCTGTGTCCAAGTATTCTCATTGTTCAATTCCCACGTATGAGTGAGAACATGCCGTGTTTGGTTTTCTGTCCTTGTGATAGTTTGCTCAGAATGATTGTTTCCAGTTTCATCCATGTCCCTACAAAGGACATGAACTCATTCTTTTTTATGGCTACATAGTACTCCATGGTGTATATGTACCACATTTTCTTAATACAGACTATCATTGACGGACACTTGGGTTGGTTCCAAGTCTTTGCTATTGTGAATAGTGCCACAATAAATATACGTGTGCTTGTGTCTTTGTAGTAGCATGATTTATAAGTCTTTGGGTATATACCCAGTAATGGGATGACTGGGTCAAATGGTATTTCTAGTTATACATCCTTGAAGAATCACCACACTGTCTTCCACAATGGCTGAACTAATTTACACTCTCACCAACAGTGTAAAAGCATTCCTATTTCTCTACATCCTCTCCAGCATCTGTTGTTTCCTGACTTTTTAATGATCACCATTTTAACCGGCATGAGATGGTATCTCATTGTGGTTTTGATTTGCATTTCTCTGATGACCAGTGATGATGAGCATTTTTTCATGCATCTGTTGGCTGCATAAATGTCTTCTTTTGAGAAGTGTCTGTTCATTTCCTTTGCCCACTTTTTGATGGGGTTGTTTTCTTTCTTGTAAATTTGTTTAAGTTCTTTGTAGATTTTTCATGATGAAAACACCAAAAGCAATGGCAACAGAAGCCAAAATAGACAAATGGGACCTAATTAAACTGAAGAGCTTCGCACAGCAAAAGAAACTACCATCAGAGTGAACAGGTAACCTACAGAATGGCTAATATCCAGAATCTCCACTTTTATAAAGTGTATCCTACAGGTGGTATTAGGGGACAGAAACAAACACATCAATAAATGGAGTCTTTAAAATATCACTCTTAGTACAAGTTAGATCAAGGGGACAAAATAAATTTAGTAAGGATGTATAATACTTAAACACAATATGGTGAGGTGTGTTCTCTCTATTTTTCTCTCTCACTATATCAAAGTTTATACAATAAAACAGAGAATTTGGTAGGCCTCTCTCATCTTTGGATTCATTACAATTTCTGTTATCCAAAGTCAATGGAAGTCTGAACTTATGAAATGGAAAATTCCAGAAATTAACAATTTGTAAGTTTAAAATTGATGCTGTTCTGGGTAGTGAGATGAAATCTCACACAGTCCCGCTGCATCCCACCCAGGACGTGAATCATCCTTTTGTCCAGCGTACCCTTGATGTCTACGTCACCTGCCCACTGGTCACTTCATAGCTATCTGGACTATCAGATCGGCTGTGATGTGATGGTAGTGTTTGTGTCCAACTAACTCTTATTTTCCTTAACACTGGCCTCAACTGCAAAAGTAGTGATGATGGCAATTCAGACTTGCCAAAGAGAAGCCATAATGTGCTTCCTTTAAGCGAAAAGGTGAAAGTTCTCAACTTAGTAAGAAAATTTTTAAAAATCCTATGCTGAAATTGCTAAGATCTCAAGTAAGAATGAATCTTCTATTGGTTAAATTGTAAAGAAAAAAATTATCCCAGTTTTGCTGTCACGCCTCAAATCACAAAATTTGCAATGTGTGATAGATTAATTAAGATGGAAAAGGCATTACATTTGTGGGTGGAAGATAAAAGTTCCAACTGATTATGACAATGTGTTGCACTAGAAAGCACTGAGCCTATATGAAGACTTCAGCAAGAGATCCCTTGAAAAGAGTGACACCAAGCCATTTATTGCAAGTAAGGAATAATTACACAGATTCAGGTGTGGACTGAAAAATATAAAAGGACTGGAAAGGCTGCATCGGCTGATGAAGAAGCTGCTGCCACGCTTCTAGCAGAGCTGAAGTTGATCAAGGAGAAAGGATACCATCTAAAGCAAGTCTTCAATTGAAGTGAGCTCTACTGGAAGAAGATGCCCAGTAGAAATAACATTTTTAAAAGTGCAAAAGAGGCACCAGGGCATGAAATATGGAAGGACAGGTTGCCTCTGATACTATACAGCAAAGCATACACAGGGTTCAGCACTATCTGTGGTTTCAGACATCCATTGGGGGTCTTGGACGGTAACTCCTGAGGATGCAGGGGGTGGTGTATGGTACTTCTCAAGTGCCAAGGGGATACTTGTGTTATGGACTGATTGTGTGTGCCTTCTTCTCCCATACTCCAACTCATGTGTTGAAGTCCTAATCCCCAGTGTGACTGTATTTGAAGACAGGAGCATGATGGAAATAAAGTTACATGAAATAAGGTCATAAGAGTAGAGCTCTGGTGCATACAATTAGTGTCCTTATAAGAAGAGACACCAACGCAGTGTGCATGCACAGAGGAAAGGCCATGTGAGGACACAGGCAGAAGGTTGCCATCTACAAGCCAGGAAGAGAGCCCTCACCAGAAATCCACCATGCTGGCACACTGATCTTGGACTTCCAGCCTCCAGAATTGTGTTTAAGCCCCTCAGTTTGTGATATTTAGTTATGGCAGCCTGAGCACACTAATGCAATTCATAAAGAGTAATCATATGTTAACTTACAAAGACAGATTCAGTAAATTTTCTAAAAAATAGTAATATTATAAGCAATACTGTTTCATTATAATTCAGCAAGACTAGAAATAATAACAGAACTTAAAAAGACCTTACCACCTGGAAAGTAAGGAGCCTTCTCTTAAATAACTCCTGAGTAAAACTGTAAATACAGAAGTTACAAAATTTTTGAAAAATAACGTTAATGAAAACAGTGCATATCTGTTTGTATGAAACACATTTAAAATAGGTATTAAAGTGAAATGTACAGCCTTAAATACTTACGTTTTAAAATAAGAGGATAAAAATAAATTAAATTTCTAACCCCAAAAAACTAAAAAATGGGAATACAGCAACCCATAGAAGGAATATGGAAGAAAACAATAAGGATAAAAGTAGAAATTGATGAGGTAGAAAAGAAAAAAACAATATATATAATTAATAGATCAAAATACTGTTTTTTATTAACAAAACTGCAAAGTCACTAGCTAATATAATCAAAAAAGGAGAAAAGACTTTATAAAATAAGAAATAACTAAAGGAGACAACCATTGGAACTGAAAAAAACTTAAATTAAGATATTAATCAGACTTTAAATAAATGAGCTGGAAACCCAGATGAAATCCCTAACTTACTTGAAAAACATAGTTTGCCAAAATTGATCCTATTAAAGAAAAATACTTAATCAGATTAATATTTGTGGAAGCAATATAAAAAGTTAACAAGGAACTATTTCACAAAGAAGCACCAAGATCAGATGGTTTCGTAGGGGAATATTACCAAACTTTTAAAGACATTTAAAGAGGAAAAAAAAAAAACAAAGTAAAATATAGAAATATAAAAGAGGCCATTGCTATAGACAAAAGTAATTACATATATTAAGGTTATATTGCAAACAATTTTATAGCAACAAATTTTACAATTAGATGAAATGGGCAAGTTCTTTGAAAATAAATTACCAAAATTGAAACAAGAAAAATATTTCAGTACATAAATAGTTCTATATCCATTGAACAAATTGAGCTTATAAACAAAAACTTTTCTACAAAGAAAACTCCAAGCTAAAATGGCTTCATTGGTGAATTATGTTAAACACTTAATAAAGTATTAAGGGGGCCAGGCGTGGTGGCTCACACCTGTAATCCCAACAGTCTGGGGTACTGAGGTAGGAATATTGCTTGAGCCCAGGAGTTCAAGGATTCAGTGAGCCATTACAGTGCCACTGTACTCCAGTCTGGGTGACAGACTGAGATCCTGTCACAAATATATATATACACATATTATAGTGCATATACAATAAATGTTGCATATATATTACATATAGAATTATATATAATGCTAATATTACATAAATTCTATCAGAAAATATAAGACGGAGGAAAATATCCTAATTCATTTGATAGAGCTAGCATAACTCTGACACTCAAAGCTGACAAGGACTTTACAAGAAAAACAATTGATCGATGTAACTCATCAATGTAGACTGGAAAATGATAAGGTTTTAACAATTTGAATCCAACAATATATAGAACAAAATTCCAGATGACAAACTGATTTTACATTTTAAATAAAAATACAGATAACCTAGAATAACTAAAAAAAAACTTTGAAAAAGAACAAAGGTGAAAAACTTGACATCAAGAAATACTGTAAAGCTACAGTATTCATGACAAAGTGAAATTGCTATGAATATACACATATGGATCAATGAAATAAAGAATCCAGAAACAGACTCAAAGGCATGTTCAGTTGATTTTTTGATAAAAATTCCAAGGAAATTCAATATGAGAAAATAATAATTTGTTTTTCAAAAATGGTGCTGAAACAAAGGGATAGCTATATGCAAAAACATGAACCCCTACCCTTACCTCATTCACAAACAGTACCTCAAATTGCATCATAGACCTAAACATAAGAGCTGAAGCTGTAAAACCTGTAGAAGAACACCACAGAATAGAATATCATTATGACCATGGGTTAAATAGATCGAAATGCACAAATTATCAAAAACCTGATAAATTGGACTTCATCAAAAATTAAAAGATTCTCCTCTTTAAAATATATTATTCAGGCTGGGTGTGGTGGCTGACGCCTGTAATCCCAGCACTTTGGGAGGCCAAGGGGGGCGCACTACCTGAGGTCAGGAGTTGAGACTAGCCTGGCCAACATGGTGAAACCTCATCTCTACTAAAAATACAAAAATTAGCCAGGTGTGGTGGCATACACCTGTAACCCCAGCTACTTGGGAGGCCGAGGCATAAGAATCACTCATAGATAGAGTGAGACTGTCTAAAAATATATTTATATACACACATACACAGATATATTTCAGAAAATAAAAAGAAAAGTCACAGAATGAGAGCAAATATTTGTGAAACATATGTCTTATAACGTTTCTGTAACCAGAATATAAAAAGAACTCTTACAATTCAGTAATTACAAAACCACTTCATTAACATGGGCAAAACATTTAAAACAACATATCACAGAGAAAATATATGAGCCGGGCGCAGTGGCTCACGCCTGTAATCCCAGCACTTTGGGAGGCCAAGACAGGCGAATCACGAGGTCAGAAGTTCAAGACCAGCCTGGTCCATGTGGTGAAACCCCATCTCTATTAAAAACATAGAAACTAGTTGGGTGTGGTGGTGGGTGCCTATAATGCCAGCTACTCGAGAGGCTAAGGCAGGAGAATCGCTTGAACCCAGGAGGCAGAGGTTGCAGTGAACTTAGACTGTGCCATTACACTCCAGCCTGGGTGACAAGCGAGACACTGTCTCAAAAAAAAAAAAAAAAAAAGAAAAGAAAAAGAAAATATATGAAGGGTCAATAAGCACATAAAAAGATGCTCAATATTATTTTAGCCACCAGGGAAATTCAAATGAAAACTCCAGTATGATTTAAAATGAGTTCAACATGTATCAGAGACCTGATATGAAAAATAAAACAATTAAGCTTCTAGAAGAACACACAGGGGAATTTTGTTATGACCTTGGATAGATAAAGATTACTTTTTTAAAAAGAGCTTTTATGCCAAGAGCTCCTACAAACAGAAAAAAACAGGTATCCTAATCAAAAATCGAGAAGAAGGTTTGTACAGGCATTTCATAAAGGATGACATCCCAGTGGAGTCTAAAACAGCTCGGCCACCTTTGGCCATCAGGGAAACAAAGAGTCAAATCACAAGGGCTCCCCCTACACCCCATCTATAATGGTGTTGACATTGATGAAAGTAGTGAAACTCCATAAAATACTTGAAGACATTTATTATGAGCCAAATGTGAGTGACCATGGCCTGTGACACAGCCCAAGAGATCCTGAGAACATGCGCCCAAAGTGGCCAGGCTACAGCCTGGCGTTATACATTTTAGGGAGACATAAGACATCCATCAATACGTGTAAGATGTACATTGGTTCCATCTGGAAAGGCAGGACCACTTGAAGTGCTGGTGGGGAGGTGGGGCATCAGGGTGCAGTGAGGCGGGGTGCCTTCCAGATCATAGGTGGACTCAAAGATATTCTGATTTGCAATTGATTGAAAGAGTTAAGTTATTATCTAAAGGCTTGGAATCAATAGAAGGGAGTATCTGGGTTAAGATAAAAGGTTATAGAGACCAAGATTCTTATTATGCAGATGAAGGCTCTGGGTAGCAGGCTTCAGAGAGAATACATAGTAAATGATTCTTATCAGAGTGCCACACTCTTAGTTAATTTTCTCCTGGATCCGAAAAAAAAGGACCTGGGAAGGGAGACAGATTCTCTATTGAATGTAGACGTTCCCCATGAGAGACAGCTTCGCAGGACCATTTCAAAACATGTCAAGGGAATATATTTTAGGGTAAAATACTTCAATTTCTTTCAGGACCTGCTATCCGTCATGTTGGTATCTTATTGCTACAAAGACCCTGTTTTGTCAGTCTTAAGGTCTGTGTTTTAATATTAACACTGGGTTTACTTTAGAACACCCTTGGCCAAGAAGAGGGGTCCATTCAGTTGGTTGGGGGGCTTCGAATTTTATTTCTGGTTTGCAATGATTGAACCTAAAAGGACTGGCAGCACCAAATACTGATGAGAATGAGGATTAACCACAATGCTCACGCTGGCGGTGGGTCCCTGAAGAGAAGCAATCATGTTCTTAAATTCTTTGACAGTATTCACCAAAGCTAAAGATATGTTAACCCTGTAACCCATCTCACTGCTGGAGAAATTAGTGCAGATGTTCAACAAATGACATGTCAACAAATGACATGTATGAATATGTTTATAGCCACATTATTCACAATAGTTAAAACTGGAAAGAATCCAAGTGTCCATCTGGAGTAAAATAGATACATAAATTGTGGTATAGCTACCCTATGGAATACTGCACAGCCATAAAAAGGAATGGCCCATGACTTCAGGCTACAGCATGGATGGATCTCACAAATGTAATGTGGAGGGAGAGATGCCAGACAGAAAAGACTGCATATTCTGGATTCCTTTTCTACGAAGTTCAAAACCAGACAAAACTAGCCTAGGGTGATAATCGAATGGTACTTTCCTTTGAAGGACTAGCAACTGCAAGAGGCTTGAGGGAGCGTTTTGGGGCACTACAAATGCTCTATGTTTTATTCTGGATCTCGGCAACATATTAGAAATGTATCAAGCTATACGCTTAAGATTTGTGCACATAAGTATACCTAAGAAATATTCAATTTAAAAATAAATCAAAAGAGACGCTTTAAGGATTAAAGAAAAAATGAGGACAAAGTAAAGACATTTTCAGATAAATAAAAAATGGAGAGATTTTTATTACCAACAGAACCATACTAAAAACACACCAAAGGAATTTATCCAGGCTAAAGGAAAGTCACATTGGATGGAAGCGAAGAACTGCAAGAAGGAAGGGAGAGCTTCAGAAAGGATGAATATGTGAGTAAATATAAATTAATATGGCCTGTTTAAGGCAACATTCAAAACAATGTCTCCTGGCATTTAGAGCATATGGAGAAGAAAAATCGATGACAAACGCACAAGGGATGGGATGGGGGAGATGGAACAGTACAGTCCCTGCAGTATCCAGAGAGTGTTAAAAGTACCCAATAAAGGTTGTATTAGTTCGTGCTCACGCTGCTGATAAAGATATACCCAGGGCTGGGAAGAAAAAGAGGTTTAATTGGACTTAGAGTTCCACATGGCTGGGGAGGCCTCAGAATCATGGCGGGAGGTGAAAGGCACTTCTTACATGGCAGTGGCAAGAGAAAATAAGGAAGATACAAAAGTGGAAATCCCTGACAAAACCATCAGATCTCATGAGACTTACTCACTATCACGAGAACAGTAGGGGGAACCGCCCCCATGATTCAAATTATCTCCCACTGGGTCCCTCCCACAACACATGGGAATTATGGGAGTTCAATTCAAGATGAAGTTTGGATAGGGACACAGCCAAGTCATATCAAGGGTGGATTGTAATAAGTGAATGGTGCACATTTTGATCTCTGTTGTAATTGTTATAAATGACAAAAGAATTTCTGACTAAAAACCTAACAGTGGAGAAGATATTTAATGTTGATTTGCCAAGAAATGAAGGCATATGCATATTACCGAGGGCTACGAAGGTAACCTTAGAAATAACTAAAACAGAACTGGTTCTAAGAGCTTGCCTCTGGGAGGAGATGGGGACAAGACTGCATTTTTAAAAGTTCATTATTACCCTGTAACTTCGGACTATGTATTTTTAATACTTTTTTAAAAGTGTAAAATTAGGCCAGATGCAGTGGTTTATACTTGTAATCCCAGCACTTTGGGGAGGCCTAGTCAGGAGGATCATTTGAACCCAGGAGTTCAAAACCAGCCTGGGCAACATAGTGAGACTACATTTGTTAAAAAAAAAAAAAAAAAAGTTTTAAAAAAGTAGCTGGGCATAGTGGCACGCATCTGTAGTTCCAGCTACTCAGGAGGCTGAGACAGGAGGATCACTTGAGCCCAGCAGTTTGAGACTGAAGTGAGGTGTGATTTCACCACTGACCAACAGAGTGAAACCCTGTCTCAAAAATAAATAAATAAATAAATGAAAGGTGTAAAATTAACTTTGTTCCAAGGATTGAAGTTGAATTGTTGGATAAATTTAAATGACTGCCTGAACCAAAATGTGGATTCCACAATCATTCCAGGATGGTGGGCTTGCCTTTGTGGGCATTGACACTGGGTCCTCCTAGACTAAGTGAAGGCAGCAGAATACGCTCCCCCCAGAATACGCCACTTTGGCAGAAGGATTGGTTTGAGCTGCAAGCACCTGTGAAGCAGACACAAGAAAAGCTGTTTGTCCTCCCCACTATTTGCTTAAGATGGGACATAACTTTAAATATTTCCCTTCTCCCCTCTTATCACAGAAGGACAAAAGTTGATCACTCACCAGAAACCTAACACCCTCATCAGTCTGGAGGCAGCACCCCAGGACTCCCAGTAACAAACTTTACTAAGTGGCATTTATCCATCTTGAGTTTCCCATAACTCGCCTCCCTAACACCCTTCTTTTTTTGTTTTAGTCGAAGATGCTGTATAAGCCAGAGATCTAGGCCACCTCTTTGAGATTTACTGTTTATTCCTTGGGTATCTGCCATGCATACATGAGGTATACATGCTAATAAATGTCTCCTCGTTTTTCTCTTGTTAATCTGCTTTTGTAATAGGGGTCCCAGCTAAGAACTATGAAGGGTAAAGGAACAATTATTTTTGCCTCCTCTACACAAGCAACCACTTGCCTGAGGGCAAGAGAGAAAGGAGAGAGACATGCACGCTGAGCCCAGTGAGTCTACTTTCTTCCAGCTAGCAGGGACAAGATGGTAGCCGGAGTGACACTGAACAGTCATGTATCAGGGTGGAGGGCCCTCATTTCCAGTGGGTAGAAATTCCCAGGCACCCAGGACAGTTTAGTGGTAAGCCTGGGGTACCATGAGCTATACCTGGGCGGTGATGCTTAGCAGGGGAGACTGGCCCCAGGCAGGATCCGATCCAGGGAAGCCAGCCAGAGGAAGGATCAGTCAACCCTCAACATACCTTAATTAAACAGAAGCAGAGCCTGTGGTGTCCAAGACTTGGGCATTATTTATCCATAAGGGGCAGAGCAGGATGATGTCAGCCTGTCGAGTTTCAAGAATATTTCTAAGTGAAAAAAAGAATATATTTTTAGCTGGATACAACAGGGATTTTAAATCTGCAGGTATTTCACTCCAATTGTGGTTTCAGCAGCTTTGAGGTCCTTCAGGTGCTTTGAGGTCCCTGGTTACTTTGCTTTAGAAATTTTAGCTTCAGCTAAAATAACTCCACTAACTCCAGCAACATGCCCCTATGCATGATTTTATTTCACAAAGCTGCGGCTGATTCTCCCAGGGATTTTGCTTTGAAGGATTTTTAAAAGTTTCAGGGATACTGAAATGATTCATTGGTGAAAGGGGCAGGCAGCTGGTAGAATGGGAAGAGGCGGGGCTTGGTGCCATGGAGGCGTATGTCCAGTGCTGACTCTGCCCAAAGGGGTGTGGTGTCAGCCTCTTCCCTGTAATGGGGGTTGTAATACTGGCCCAATCTATGTGATAGGTGGATGTGCAGGAGAGCCATCCACATTACATAACGATGTGACTATGCTTTTAGAATTTAAAACCCTCTATACCAGGAGGCTACTGTTGCTCTTAATCATTTTAGAGGTGATTCAAAATGTGCAGGCCAATATATTAAAATACCCCTTGAAATAGTCTTAAACTACAGCTATAGAGCAACATCCAAAGTGGGAAGAAAGATGCTCCAAGTTTGGCCTCACACTACCAGCCCCTTTTAAAAGAATTGCATGGAGATTTGGGGAAACATTAGTTGATCTGTTAAATGACATGCTGGATGATTATCAACAGCAAGAGACTTGATGGGGTATAAATGTCACCCACAAATGAATACAGCGCCTCTCTTTCTGAACCCCAGCATCTGCCTGTAATCTACAGCTAAGCAAGGCAGAAATTCAAGCCCTGCTTATGACTGATGGAGTTGGGCTTTGCAGAATGTCCGGCTTACCTAAGAGTGGTGCTCATCTGTTAGAAAATAGGGCTAATAGAATTCTATTTGAAAATGGGTATAGGAGTATATGGGATACCAAGAGTAACACATTCATTGAAAATCAAAGATAATCCATTGTTGCTCCAATAGCCTAGGCATCTATCTCCCACAGAGGTGACTGTCTCTCAAACATTCAGTATTGCTTACCCAAGATCCTGACTTTTTAGACTCTTGCTGGATGCAGGATTTATATGATTTCATCTGGGATGATCCACAAGGAACCTCCACTGGAAAGAGCTTCATTTGTGCTTCTGTAAACAAAATCCAGTCGGCAACCTGTCCCTTCCCCTTCACAAAAGACCCATGGGCAGTACTGTGAGTATATATTAGAATAAGTGAGCAGTCCATCATGGAGAGAATGGCACCTCCCAGACTCTATTAGCCATCCATCACCAGAGCAAGTTGTTGCTCTAATGATATATTAGTGGAATAATCTGCACAGGACACGCCGATGATATATTACTCAAAAGGTGGCCCTACTTAAGGAGGCGAGGTTCAAGGAAGCACCTGGTACCTTTGGAGGCGATTGGAAGGTTTCCACCAAATCTAAAGTCAGCCAGCAAGCACCATTCAATGGAAGCCACTTTCTCAGCAGCAGAGAGGAATACCGGTTTTAAATTAAACCTCCTGTCATCTTTGTAATAAATCTGCAGCCCTATTTGACCTTGGTGTCTCGGCTAATTCTAATTTGCAGGCACCATCTTGGTTGGTATTGAGAAATATGGGATTTTGCTCTGAGGAGTTTCCGAATCAGAAGATACCCATGCTCTCTGTGTGTCTCTTTCTTAGGGAGGCTGTGGTGCAGAATTCCTTAGAGATTACCAATTAGTTTGGAATAATTGAAATCACCTATAATGATAATTTTATTGAACACATACTTGGCCTGCTCATACGGTGTTTCGTTGCATCTCCTGCTCTATAAAAATAGATTTATTTTCCTCCCTGTTTCTCTTCCCTTAAAATGTTTCATGTTATTAAAAACAGAAGATTGCCTGTCAAATGTTTTATTGGCCACATGTGTGTGATCATCAATCATCTTCCTCGCTCTGTGTGCGCATGTGTGCATCATTAGCCAAACTCCACCCATCATGCTCCTGGAAAAATTCTGCTAACTGGGTAAACAGATACACAAAAACTAATTAAAGCATAGCATTTACATTGTAACAACTGCACTTGGTGAAGACTAATAGAAGCCTCACAGCAAGTGAAAAAGTTCACCCTACAAATTGTTCTCTGTGCACATAATTGCTGTCATGGTAGAGGTGAGTGCATTAGGCAGTGTTTACGATGGTGGGGGCATTTGTCTGTGCCTGGCAATGAATTAGGCCTGTGGCTGCGGTGAAGGAGGCACAGCATCAGAGAATGGGCAGCATGCCAGTCCAATCATTCTCAGAATGCCTCCCTCGGTGAGGCTGGGCTGTGCTGTTCCTTCTCACTCAAGCCTCAGCCTCTTCCTCCAAGTGCACCTGTAACAGGCCTCCTGGACCATGCTTGGGCTGTGCGCTGTGTGCTGCATTCTTAGGAAAACAGTCTAGGACCATTGGCCTAATGGATAGTGCTTTAGGCTGGTAATCACAGGTAATATTCTAAGAAAGTGTGAAACCATGGAAATATCCCTTCATGCTTGTTTGTCTACGGGGGGCACTCTAGTGGAACAGAACTGTGGTGTCAGGGAAGCCGTGCTCTGGGCACTATCACTACCTCAGGGTCCTTCCTGCCTGGCCTTCTCTTCCTTGGCTGCCTCAGCTTCCGCTCCCTTGTTTTGAGGCTCCCAGCCAACCTCACTCCAGTTTCTTGTGCAACCAGCCTGGCTCCAGGTTCCTCATCACATAGGGTCCCTGAATAAACCAGAGGCTGGGAAGGATAGGGAACAGATACAGAAACTTTCACTGCTCGCATGGACTGACAGCTTCCCTGGCAACCTGCCACAGAACACTGGGTGAGCCCCAGCTCTCCAGTGAACACGACAGTGGTGCTGATGGTGAGAGTGATGGTGATGCTGACGGTGCATGGAACGACCAAAAAAAAAGTGAACCACAGCACCGTTCTCATAAAGGAAATTCAGTCATGCATTCAAAGACTTATTTATCTCGATGAAGCAAGTTTTATCCCAGCAAATCAAGATGGCTTGAAGTACTGAACACAAACAGATTTTAAAATCCAGTGGGAAAAGATCTCCTTGTCCAGTGCTAATTTGTGGCATTATAAAATGGTACAGTCCTTTGGGAAAGTCATTTGGCAACACATAGTAAGAGCATAAAAGTATGCACAGGATTCGCCCACTCATATCACTTCTGAGCATCTCTCCTGAGGGACCCATTTGAAGGCAGACTCTGCACTCTCCTCCCTCACTGCAGTTCCCACTTGGTGCTTTTGTCCACAGTGGCGGCTTCAGCTTCACCCCAAAGCTACCAACTCTGGAACAGACACCTCCAGCATTGCCTTGAGGGTCTGTTCCAAACTTACAACCATCTGAGAACTTCCCACATGGAAAGTTTTTTTTTCACAAAATTCCAAATTCCAAACGAAGCCCCAGCAATCTCTCCTCCTTGCTCTGGCCAGGTTGAGACCTCTGAGCCTGGTTCACCGTCGCCCTGCCAGCACACTCAAGTTCATCAGCAACCAAGTCTCCTGTCCCACTGACCTGCCTCTGCCCAGGCCCTGCATCTCCTACCTGGACCACAGGGAAGCCCACAGCGCTCCCAACCTTCCATCCTGCCCATGCCAATCAGGTCTCCCCCTGCCATCTGCCTGGAACACAAGGCCCACCCTTCTCTTTTCTACCCCCAAACTACCAGTCTTGTCTTTTCTCCTCTCTACAGGTCATTTCTATCCTAATTTCTTGATATGGCCCCAAATTGCCTTTCTCAATCACCTCTCCTCTTATGCCCCTCGTGTATTTCTTTGCCAAGGCTGCCACAAACTTGATGCCTTAAATCATAGTCATTTATTGTCTCACAGTTCTGGATACTAGGAGTGCAAGATCAGAGGGTCCATAGGGTTGATCCTTCAGAGGGAAGGATCTGTGCCAGGCCTCTCTCCTTGGCTCGTAGGGGGCCAGCTTCATGCTGACATGACGTTCTCCCTGTGTGTGTGTGCCTACGTCCAAATATCCCCCATTTCACATGGACTCCAGTCATGTTGGATTAGGGGTCCTCCCTCCTGAAGTATGATATTCTAACTAATTACATCTGTAATGATAAGGTGGCATTCTGAGGTAATGAGGGCTAGGACTTTTAGGGGGAAATGCAATTCAATTTATAGCACCTTCTCAAACAATCTTTGTGTTTAAACCCAGCGAACTTAGCACCATCCATGAATAGACCATGAACTTTCTTGCCTTGAAACTTGCTCATCTTGTTCCAGCTGCTAAAATCCCACCATATGTCAAATATTCCTTCCTGTGTTGACGAACAGCTGGGGTAACACACAGGACCATTTCATGAAGAATCTTACAATTTATCAATCACGCGGCTCAGTCCAGTCCTGCCCAAGGCCAACGTGAGATAAGTGTCCACAAAGGTCCCATAAACTAGGATGTTAAAACATTTCCTTCAGCTTCCTCCACATTCAGTACTCTCCTCTCCTTCACCTTGGCAGTGCCCATGTAACAAGGAGAGAGAAAAAACTTTTCTGACGGATTACCTAGTGGTCTTATCTTGGTCTTTGAGAGTCCAGTGTATGTAACAGCAGCACTAAATTCTACACAATATTCTGATGATCCCGAACTATCTAAATTGTACACATAATTGGGACTAAGTCCTATTAGAGGAAGTTGGTATGTAAGGTTGTCTTCCAAAAACATTAGATGGGACAACAGGGATAACAAAAATCCGTCAACAAATGGCTGGCCTTTTGATAACTTTCTGCCTTAATGCCACATAAGGCAGGCAGACAGATAAGCCAAAAACCTGTCTGCATTCACCTCTAATTATGTTTTGGTGTTATAAATGATTAATAGTAGCCCTCAACAAAATGCATTTCTGTCCTCCTAATCAAATAATTGTCACTTACTGCTCAAGAAATTGTTTCGTTGGTCTTATTGCATTTAGATCATTTCACACCCATTTCCTAGATAGACTCTACGCACCTTCCCAGCAGAGACCTAGCTGCTAATATATTCATGTTACATATGCCCAGCACTGTTCTTGGTGCCAGCGAAGGAATTGTTGATGGATGCGGTGAGTGGGCTTTCAATATCCATGCCTACCTCCTTCCAGTGTGCGTTTCTTTACTGCAGAGGCTGGACAAGTAAGAACTAACACTTTTAAAAGTCCCCGGCAGCTAGGAATCTTGGTGCAAATTAGGTCCCAAAAGTTAGATGCACGTATGTGAAATTTGGAAAGCAGAAGGTGGGTGGAGGCCATTCTTAGTTCTGTTTTTGGGCCATTCCACTGTTAGGCCAGGCTGTAGGGTTGCAGGTCTTAAGAGGTGGGGTAGCAGTGGCAGGAGCAGCTTTCTAACCCAGCTTCCTGCAGTGTTCTCTTCTTGAAAATAGTAGTTCCTGATAGTCATCTGATTCCTCTGTCTTTAGCCTTTATGACACCTTTGTGAGCATCACATTCCTGTATTAAGCCCCTTTGTGTTTAAAATACCTAGAGTGCTTTTCACTTGCTTTTTAAATTATTATTATTATTTTATTTTTATTTTTTGAAACACAGTCTCACTCTCTCGCCCAGACTGGAGTGCAGTGGCATGACCTTGGCTCACCACGACCTTCACCTATCAGGTTCAAGCGATTCTCCTGCCTCAGCCGCCTGAGTAGCTGGGATTACAGGAGCCTGCCACCACACCTGGCTAATTTTTATATTTTTAGTAGAAACGAGGTTTCACCATGTTGACCAGGCTGGTCTCAAACTCCTGACTTCAAGTGATCCACCCACCTCGGCCTCCCAAAGTGCTGGGATTACAGGTGTGAGCCAACGTGCCCAACCTGCTTTTGGTTCGCATTGAAACTTAACAGTTATATATGGTAAGTAAGATGATTTTGCCCTCTTGACATTTGTAGTCAGGTCCAAGAAGTTAAAATATGGGAAACATCTAAATATCCACTAACAGGAGAGTGTTTTAGGAATTATGGTGTATTAACCCTAAGGAGATAACCTGCGAGAGATACTCTGCTGACATAAAAATTTCTGAAAGAGAAAATAAAGTTTAAAAGACATTTTGTTGCTAAATATTGATTTAATAAGTTAAAACACAAAATGCTTATCATGATTACGTAAGTCATTTTATACATGAATAAATATTTGTAACAGAGACAAATAAAATAATTGCTTGTAAATTGTAGGATATAAGTGCAATTCTTGTCTATATGAAGTTTCATTTGAAGATGAAGTAAAATTATTTTAGAAAAAAAATTGGAAAAATATAGATAATTTTTACCAGGCTCCATAAGAAAGTCATGAAGAAGATATAAAATCGCCTGGAGAATAAATCAGAGGAACTAGGCTGTAATTTAGTTTAAAAGTTATGGTAATAAAATCCTGAATGTAATATTCTACCTTTTCTATATAAATGTGCTTCCAGACGATCTGTTCCATATGCACCTATTGAACTGTTTTTCCAATTTATTCATATAATCAGCAAATACATGTTCCAGACGCTATTCCCGCTGAGGCTGCAGCAGCAAATTCTTTGCCTGCACAGTTATACTCCCCGCCTGCATTCTCATATTAGCTTGCATGGCAGCATATTTCTACCGATCCATTTTACACAGAGAAAATGGATCCCAGAAAGGTTAGGGAATCTCCTAGTCTCACAGTTGGTTGATGACAGCACACGTGGAATTAAAGCCCAGGGCTCTCAACATATTTTCAGTCTCTTTGAAAAAGTAAACAAAGGCTTAACCCATTAAAGAGGGCTCTTGGGTTAGGGATAAGGAAAACGTCCTATTGCAAGGTCCGTTGAACATTAGTTCAAGTTCTGAAGGGTGGAATTGCTAGAATATGAAGTAGCTGAAGAGGGAAAAAAAAGCACGCAGGGAAAAGAAGAAAACAAGGGGAGAGTCAAGAATGTAAAAAATGGAGTTTCATGCATTGATAACAACTGGATGTGACTATTTTAGTATTTATTGTTTTGTTTGTTTCTGTCTGGAGGGTGGAAAAATAATTGTAAATCTGTGTAATGTGTAAACATATTTTGTAATTTAAGAAACCCTATGGCATTTCATTATTTGAGAGTCATTTTAAAAAGGACTAAAATGTTCCTTCTTTCCCTGGAAGCAGGGTAGCATTCTACATTTTTTCTCAACATAACATGAAAACATTTTTATCCAAAAGTATAAGGATCCCAGGGACACAGTCACCTAGCAATAGCTCCTCTTGCACCCCTGCTCTGTGTCCAGGACTGGGGCTCTAATTCTGCCCTGTCCAACAGCACAAATGGATGGAAACCTCTCTGGGCTAAGCCATGACAAGACGATAGGGAGGTTTTCTTAGCGCCTGTGGCATCGCTTGGACAGTCTCGGCTTAAAGAAAGAACAGCAGACCAAGTTTCTTCTCAGTGTCAAGAGGCTATGACTCACCTCTCAAGATGCTACTCATGGTAGCCAGCGGGCTAAGATTAAGATCTCTGTGCCTGAAGAGTTGGTCAGTTCACAGCCTGGCGGGCCTGGAGGAGACAGGGTTTCTGGAATGCAAGTCCAGTTCATTCTCTAAACCAAAGGTCTCCAACTATAGTTCACAAGCTAACTTAGCCTGCAGAGGTGTTTTGTTTGACCCCCACAATGGGGATCACATTTTAAATTCACAACACAATTGATCCTTGAACAACACAGGGATTAGGGACACTGCATCCTATCCCTACTCACACAGTCAAAACTTGGCATATTACTTTTGACTCCCCAAGAGCTTAACTACTGATAGCTTACTGTTGACTGGAAGCCTTATCAATAGCATAGTCAATTAACACATATTTTGTATATTATATGTGTTATATACTGTATTCTTACAATAAAGTAATCTAGAGAAAAGAACTGTTCAGAAAATCATAAGGAAGAGAAAATATATCTACTATTCATTCAGTGGAAGTGGATCATCATAAAACTCTTCATTCTTGTGGTCTTCACATTGCATAGGCTACAGAGGAGTAGGAAGAGGAGGTTTTGGTCTTGCTGTCTCAGGTGTGGCAAAGGCAGAAGGAAATCCAAGTACAAGTGAACCCACACTGTTTAAGAATCAACTATAGGCTGGGCGCAGTGGCTTATGCCTGTAATTGCAGCACTTTGGGAGGCCAAGGTGGGCAGATCACTTGAGGTCAGAAGTTCGAGACCAGCCTGGCCAACATGGTGAAACTCTATCTCCACTAAAAACACAAAAATTAGCCCTGCATGATGGCATGCACCAGTAATCCCAGCTACTCAGGAGGCTGAGGCAGGAGAATCACTTGAGCCTGGGAGGCGGAGGTTGAAATCAGCCAAGATTGCACCACGGTACTCCAACCTGGGCAACACAGTGAGACTCCATATTAAAAAAAAAAAAAAAAAAGAGTCAACTATAATTTCACACAAATATGTGACTTCTGGCTTCTTTTGAAAAGTAGGAAGAACTGCCACCCTGGGCCTGCCCTCCTATAGGGCAATGATGGCTGGTGCTGGGTGGCAGCTGTCCCCTTTGGATAGGACATGAGTGCTCCAACTTACAAATCCTCACCACTCCCTATTGCCCCCCCGACATTGAGATTAAGAGTCACCTTATGCCTGGCTCAATTTACTCCTTAACACACCAGACTTTGTTCGGCAGTTAAGCTTGCAATCGCTGTTGCCATGCCTCCAGATCCCCTTGCCACATCTAGTCTCTATAACTTGTAGGAGGTTCAAGCCTTTATATTCAGTGTTGAACAAGATTGGTATACAATCAAAAAGAGTGACATGCTATGCCATGATACATAACCATCAAGTTACTTCCCCACAGCAACTGGATTTCCTTGCCCATAAAATGGAACAGAAGCTGTAGATACTCTCTGAAGCCCTTCTAGTTTCAACCTTCTATGGGTTAATCCACCTTACTGCTCCCCTTGTTCCTGTCCACCAACCCTGTTAAAATTCATATTCCTGGAAATTGGAATTTTTTCCCTTTCTCCTATGTTTGGCATTTGTTGAAATCTTAATTACTTGAAAGCTAGCCCAAGTTGTCACTGACAGAACACTGCCCATGTAGACAACCAGGATCCTCCTCAAAACCTTATCATGATCCACTAGACAGGAGGCTGCCATATGCACAAAAAATTCTCCTAACCTGTCAGAAAGCTCTACTGAGGGCTGTTGGGTCTTAAAAAGAGGCCAGAGATTCAGTGGGCCTGAAAACTAAGCTTCCTTCTCTCCCTTGGAATTCACTTGCTGCACTCAGGTCTGAGGCAGCTTAATCCGGGAGAGATGAAACCTGAAAACCCTCTTGTGTGAGGTCCTGTATCCAGTGTTTCAATCCTTTGCTAAAGGAGTCGGCACTGAGAGCTATTAAGCACCACCATGGCCCTGGGGCTCATTCCAGGTGCTGGGGAAGGTAGGAAGAAGGTGGAACTCGCAGTTCCTGCAAAGTGATTTTGGGGGAGAAGCTCTAGTGAGAAAGAAGTTTCCATGGAACAACACAAATAGATTCTGCCTCATGTAAAAACATTTTTCTAGCAAGTAATGTCCTTGACTTTTTTCCCTTCAAAACTGCCCAAGAGTACAATCCGTCTTGTGACTTGTTACTAGTTATGCAGCATGTGGGAAAATATGAGTAAAAGGTGTAATTCCAAAACGCACAGCAGAATACATCTTCTCTCTTCAAAATGAGTTTATTTGGTCATCGCCCAGCTCAAGTCTGTTTTAAATGACTCTGTAATACATAGCTCTGACAAAGAATTGAAAACTAAGGGAAAAAATGCATCATGTGAAATGTGATTCAAATGAGAACATATTTATTTTCCACACTAAAAAATCTAATGAGAAGAGTGGATATCTAGTTTGGAATTTTTATGTATTTGGTTTTGGACTCAGAGTACTGATCATTATAATATACAGTAAAAGCAAACAAATAAACAAAACCCAATTAATTTATTTATCTGTACCCAAGAATCACTCTGAGTAACAGTAGGTGAGACCATTGTTTTTAAGTAGCGAAAATAGAAAGTTTTAAATATACTGACTTCTATTTATGTAATATATTAGATCAACCTTTTTTTTCAACTAAAATATATAAACTACTTTGTAGCTTTCTTGCAAATAAAAATGCTCATAGAATACATTTTTATCTACTAAGGATATCAGTAACATTTGGGCTAAAAATGATTTATTTTTCTTTCGCCTCTTTGGATCTTCTGGCTTCAACTTCTCCGTTATATATCTGCCTTCAACAAGTTGCTGGATTTTTCAGGATGAGGAGTACATGGTTGCTTCTAGAAAAATGCTTCACAAAGCAGTACAAAAATCTAGCCTGACACTTTAGTTACATTGTAAAAGAACAACTATTCGGCCGGGCTTGTTGGCTCACTCCTGTAATCCCAGCACTTTGGGAGGCCCAGGCGGGCGGATCACGAGGTCAGGAGATGGGGACCACCCTGGCTGACACAGTGAAACCCCGTCCCTACTAAAAACACAAAAATGTTAGCCGGGCGCGGTGGCGGCGCCTGTAGTTCCAGCTACTCCGGAGACTGAGGAAGGAGAATGGCGTGAACCCAGGAGGCGGAGCTTGCAGTGAGCTGAGATCGCGCCTCTGCACCCCAGCCTGGGCGACAGAGTGAGACTCCGTCTCAAAAACAAAACAAAACAAAACAAACAAACAAACAAACAGATATTCCAGGATCCTTCCACTTTAAGGGAATTGAACACAGGTCATTAGCTAAGTGAAATCGAATCCCAGACAGTCTCTCCAGTTCTGCCATTTTTAACCCATTGTTACTTGATAAACATTAGAATCATCTCTTGGCAGCAGAGTTCTGCGGTAAAGACTGCATAGGTGTGTGTGTGGGAAATGAACACAAGTGCATTGGGCTGGGGTTTCTTTAAGATCGTGTTGAGCCCTGAGATTCCTCACTCTCGCTTTTTTCCTAATATCCTCACAATTTGAAAATAATTAATCTACTTTCCCTGATATTAAAATTAGCTCCTGGAGCATTTCACTAATTGTACCATCATCGATATTCATGCTCCTTTAAATAAATGAATTTTACCTTTTCGGAGAAATTTATAATTACTTGCTTTGCACATTTCCCCCCTTGTAAACAATAACCTATTTTAATTGAGGTTTTCTGGTCTCCTATAGGGGTAGATCATAAAATCTCAACTCTAAAAGAAGAATTGTATTTTTAATATCTAAAAGAAGAAATGTATTTTAACCACTTTTGAGGAATAAAATAGATGAAAATGATTGCTTTGCTTACCGGGCCATGTTAAGGGTCTTGTTTGTGGAATCCACCCCACGGGAAAGTGAGGAGGTCTTTGCTACAGGAGATGCAGGTGCGGTCTGGATGCTTCCAACAACCCCCATTCCCAAATGTGCTTAACAGAGTCATAGCCATGACCTTACTGAGGCTTCCTAATCATGCCTGGATCTTGTTGTAATGGGTTTCCATAGTTTCAGGGAATAGAAAATTATTTCTTAAATTCAACACACAAAATTGTTTTGGGGAGGGGATTCTGGACTATGCTTGCCCTGGCTGGATCTGCCACTTATTTTCTGAGAGTCTTGGAGCAAGTCATCTCACTGAATTCAGCTCGCTTCCTCACCTATAAAATGGCAAGAACAGCATCACGTACATGCGGTTGGGTTACAACAAAGATTAAATGAGGTATTAACGTGGAAACTGCTTGACCCCTTGATCAGCAGATGATGAACACTCATATAAAATTAGATGACAGGACTTATCACTACTCACCTTGTAGAGGCAAGGTCTTAGTACCTCTAAAGAGCCTACTCCCTCTCCAATTCTCAAAGGCAGTTTGTGGAGAGCTCCAAGCCTTGTCAACCTAATGTCAACAGCACCTTGAGGATCTTTATACACCATGTAAGAGGACTTTTAAGAGGGCTGTTTATTCGTAACATTTTAGGTCTAATAATAACATTAATAATTATTCATGGTGGATAAAGGTAATCAGGAAACAAACTGATTGCTAGCGACATTGGGAAGGACACATCAAGGCCATGGCACGAACCATGACGTCATCTTGCTCAGGGAAATCAACACCAGAAACCACTGAACTGACGAGAGCCTCGAGAACGGGACTGAGTAGAGTCAATGGGGAGAGTGAGGCCCCGATGCCCACTTCTGTTCACCCTCAGGATAGCCTGTTGTGACATTGAATCTTGGTCAGTTCTTAAAATCTGAAAGTCCTGGGCAGAGGGGCTGTTTGTAGATTATTCTAGGGGGAGCTACATCAGCCTCATGCATACCTTCATTCATTCAGTGATTACCAGACCTCTGAACACACACCAGGGCCCACACTGAGTACTGGGAATACAGTGAAGAACAGAATTTGCCTAGTCCTTGTCCTGGTGGGGTGCTCACAGTCACCTGAAGAAGACAGATATCTTCCACAAATAATAACCACACAAATAAATACACCATTGCAAGTTGCAATACAGGTTATCAAAGGGAAAGACAAGGTGCTAAGGGGGTTACAGAGGGACTGTTTCCAGAAGGTGGGGGTCGTGGATGCCTGCTCTGAGGAGTGACTTTTAAGTTGAGACCTGAAGAATGAGTAAGAGTGGGCGGGTAAATCCTGGGAGCAGAACATTCAAGGCTGATGGGTTTCATAAGTGGAGGACCTGGTGCAGTTTAAGGTGCTGGAAGGCCAGCGGTATGTCTGGGGCTTGGGAAGGGAGCAACAGTGGCTAGCAGGTGACATGGCAGCAGCGGGACCAGGAGCCAACCAGGCAGGGCCTTTTGGATATGGCATAGATCTGTAGTTTTTTCTTAAATGTAAATAGACACAGCCTAAAGCTCTGAAGCAGGAGAACAAAGTGATCAGAATTGCAGTTTGAAAGGATCCAAGGTGGGCCGGGCATGGTGGCTCACGCTTGTAATCCCAGCACTTTGGGAGGCTGAGTCAGGCTGAGTCGCTTGAGCCCAGGAGTTTGAGACCACCCTGGGCAATGTGGTGAAACCCCATCTCACAAAACAAAACAAAACAAAAATGTAGCCAGGCATGGTGGTGCACGCCTGTAGCCCAAGCTCCTTGGGAGGCTGAGGTGGGAGGATCACCTGAACCCGGGAAGTTAAGATTACAGTGAACCATGATGGCAACACTGCACTCCAGCCTGGGCATGGGAGTGAGAACTTGTCTCAAAAAAAATAAATAAATAAAATAAAATAAAATAAAAATTCCCCAGTGCTTTATGAAAGCTAATTCAAAGAGGCAGGACAGCAAATGGTGGGGTGGGATGAGGGAGTAACAGAGGAGGCCAGGCAGAATCAGAAATAATTAGTTACTATTTCTCTTTTCTTTTTTTTTTTTTTTGAGACGGAGTCTGCCTCTGTCGCCCAGGCTGGAGTGCAGTGGCGCGATCTCGGCTCACTGCAAGCTCTGCCTCCCGGGTTCATGCCATTCTCCTGCCTCAGCCTCCTGAATAGCTGGGACTACAGGCGCCCACCACCACGCCTGGCTAATTTTTGTATTTTTAGTAGAGACAGGGTATTATTTTTCTTATTTAGTCCAACCTCAGTCCAGACTGCTGGAACTATTGAAGAGGTAGCATGATAATGCCCTGGTGAGTCTGAGATTTAATTCTAACCAGGTTCAGAATAGCCCCTTAAAACTGCCCTCTGGATTGAGAGAATTCTCATATTTGAAACTCTGGTGAAGACAGAGACAGCCACAGAATCCCTCAGGGATGAGCGTTCGATTCCTCACCACCAGCTCCACATTGCTTTATGCCTTTGCCAACTGGAGACTAAACCAAGAGAAGTCAAAAGATACCTTGCCCCTTGGTGCTTATTAAAATGGCAAGTAGACCGAGGGTGGAAATGAAAATCGAAGAATTCGACCTGTGATCCAGATGGCCTAGCAGTCAGGGTCCAGTCAGGAGCTGGACCTGCAAATGGCACTCCAGTTATTTTAACAAGGAAATTTAATATAAATAATTATTTACCAGGTATTATAGAACTGAAAAGACAAAAAGTATACATGAAGGTTTAGAGAGCGGAGAACAACAGGAAGCAGAATTATCAAAGCTTAGAAGCTTGGAGGAAGGTCTCTGTGGGACTGGTACCCGGATTTTTAAGCAGGAGGGGCTGCTTGGCTGGTGGGGCAGGTAACCTTAGAGGTGACATGGTGAGGCTGATTCTGGGGACGTTGGTGGAAGAACTGAAAACGAATCAGCTGCTTCTTCTGGAACAGACTGATGCTGAAAGGAACAGGAAAGAGAGTCCATCAACAGTCTCCATCTCTCAGCCTTGCATCCTCCCGCTAGCGCCCTCTATTGGCAGTTCCCACAGGGAGCAGCTGGCAAAACTGACATGCGGTTTGTTGGGTCCCAGCCCCAGCATCACAAACCAGAGAAAGCAGAGTGCGTATGGCTGGAAGACAAGAATTTAATTGCTGCCAGAGTCCCAAACAATCATTTAATCATTTAGAAAAATGTAACCCGAACTTTAAAATTTAAAAATTTTTCTATTATTTTGTAAATATGTACATGTGTACAATGCTACATATATTTTCAGATAGATGGAAAATATTTATAAAGTATTACTTTTCCTTATTATCTAGTCAATATGTCTTTCTCTGGGAGGACATTAAGTTTGTAAAAATATATAAAGAACTTTGACAACTCAATAAGAAGGCAAATAAATCAGTTTAAAAATTAAGCTGGATAATTTCCCTTCATTTGTCTTCAAGTTTAGTGATTTTTTTTTTCTTGCTGGTGCCAATCTGCTGTAAAGTCTAACCTGTGAATTATATATTTTAGATATTGTTTTCAGTTCTGGAATTATCAGTTTGTCTTTTTTTAAAGTTTCCACCTCCCTCCCAAGATTCCTATCAATTTATTAATAATGCTACATTTTTCTTTAAGTCTTTAAACATTTTTACATTAACTGCTTTAAATTTTGTATAAAGCTCTCTTGTTCTATTGCCTTTATTTCCTCCTCACTATGGGTCATGTCTGCCTGTTTCTTTCCATGTCTAGCAACTTTTCAATATATGCTGAACAAATAAGTGGATGATAATCATACAAACTCTGGATTCTGTTTTGTTGCTTTGAAGATTTTTGATGTTTTTCCTAGCATGCAATAAACGTGGCTGAATTAAACCGTAGACTCAGACTTCCCTGGGGTGGGCTGAAGCTAAAAGCTCCACTCATTTTTTTTCCATCTCCCATCTGTTGCTTTCTCTCAGTTCTCCTTCTTATGCATGGGTATTTCAGATGTTCACGAATAATTTGAATGGAGTTCATATTTGAATTTTTGGGTCTCTGCAGCTCCCTCTTTTTCAGAATATCTTCTTCCCTCCCACCCTTACCTTCCAGCCACAGGGGCAAGCCTGCGTTCTATCCTTTGGATACTCACACCAATTAAGTCTGTGGATTCCTGCTTCATCTCCAGCTACCCCACAGCACAAAACTTCAAGGAAAAGGCTATATAAAGGCAAATCTCACCAAATGTGTTTCCTTCGTTTAAAGATCAACCCTTTCCACTTTCTGCCTAATTTTGGTCACTTTCTAGTGTATTCAAATAGTTGTTTAAGAAATATTTTGTAACAGTTATGTATGTATACTGTAACTGCTATGCTTGTAGCTGTTATTTGACTATATCTAACTGTAACTCTTAAGTCTGAAACAAGGGACTTTCTCATTGCTGAAAGCAGATCTCTTGGTTTATAATTTTTTATTTTAAAATATTAGAATATAGCCCTATAAAAATTGTTGTCCTAAGTTATATTCTGACCAACAGCAGCTGCAGTTTCAAATTTCACATTTAGGCTAGCAGTGGATGCTGTCAAATTCTCAGCCAGTTAGATGAAAATAAGGGTATGTCATCATATTTATTTGCATTTCTTTAACTATGCATAAGATTTTCTTAGGTTAATCAGTCAGTAGACTTTCTTTGACATGAAATTCATGTTGAATTACTTTGCTTGATTTCCTAGTGGGCTGTTTTGTCTGTCTTTTATTTATTTTATGAGCTTTTTGTAGATTAGGAAAATTAGCTCTTTATTCACAATATAGGTCACAAATACTGCTTCTCAGTTTGTTGTTTGTTGTTTGACTTTAGTTAAGATTTTTTTTTCCCATGCTAAAATGTTAATTTTATAAGTAATAAAATATTTCAATTTTCTTTTATGGCTTTTGAGTTTAGTGTCTTGCTTAAAAGACTTTCCATATTGGAAGATTTTAAATAAATTCATGCACAACATTTTTTATTTTTGATCTCTTAGGGCTTGATTTCATTTTATTTTTATTTTATTTTGCTTTACTCCTCAACTGGCCTAGAATTGCTTATGATGTAAGAAGTAAACAGGGGGCACACATTCTCAGGACCTCTTGAGGGCTGTGTCACGGGCCATGGTCACTCATATTTGGTTCAGAATAAATCTCTTCAAATATTTTACAGTGTTTGACTCTTTTTGTTGACAATAATCTGGTGCCCAAACACGTGGGGCCACAGAGAAGACTCAGACCCTGAAGGAGTTGCCTGAAACCCAAGCTAAGGTACCAGGAGGGGCCTACTGAAGCCTCCCAGCTTCTCCTCTTGTGAAACTGACTTTAGAAAAAGAAAATCCCAATTTGAGAGATAAAAATACCTTCAACTAAGTCTTAGATCCAAAATGGCCAAATAGGAACAGCTCCGGTCTGCAGCTCCCAGCAGGATCGACACAGAAGATGGGTGATTTCTGCATTTCCAACTGAGGTACCTGGTTCATCTCACTGGGACTGGTTGGACAGTGGGTGCAGACCACAGAGGGTGAGCCAAAGCAGGGAGGGGCATCACCTCACCCAGGAAGAGCAAGGGGTTGGGGGATTTCCCTTTCCTAATCACAGGAAGCAGTGACAGATGGTACCTGGAAAATTGGGACACTCTCACCCTAATACGGCACTTTTCCAATGGTCTTAGCAAATGGCACACCAGGAGATTATATCCTGTGCCTGGCTCCACTGATCCCACACCCACAGAGCCCTGCTCACTGCTAGTGCAGCAATCTGAGATCAAACTGCCAGGCTGCAGCCGGGGTTGGGGGAGGGGTATCTGCCATTGCTGAGGCTTGAGTAGGTAAATAAAGCAGCCAGAAACTCAAACTGGGTGGAGCCCACTGCAGTTCAATGAGGCCTGCCTGTCTCTGTAGATTCCACCTCTGGGAACAGGGCATAGCTGAACAAAAGGCAGCAGAAACTTCTGCAGACTTAAACCTCCCTGTCTGACAGCTCTGAAGAGAGCAGTAGTTCTCCCAACTCGGAGTTTGAGTTTTGAGAACAGACAGACTGCCTCCTCAAGTGGGTCCCTGATCCCCATGTAGCCTAGGCCAAATGATACCTCACACAGCCAGGTACCCCTCTGACATGAAGCTTCCAGAGGAAGGATCAATCAGCAATATTTGCAGTTTGGCAGCCTCCGCTGGTGATACCCAGGCAAACAGGGTCTGGAGTGGACCTCCTGCAAACTCCAACAGACCTGCAGCTAAGGGTCCTGACTGAGAAGGAAAACTAAGAAACAGAAAGGAATAGCATCAACATGAACAAAAAGGACATCCGCACCAAAACCCCATTTGTAGGTCACCAACATCAAAGACCAAAGGTAGATAAAACCACAAAGATGGGGAGAAACCAGAGCAGAAAAGCTGAAAATTCTAAAACCAGAGTGCCTCTTCTCCTCCAAAGGATCGCAGCTCCTTGCCAGCAACAGAACAAAGCTGGACAGAGAATGACTTTTACGAGTTGACAAAAGTAGGCTTCAGAAGGTCGGTAATAACAAACTTCTCTGAGCTAAAGGAAGATGTTCGAACCCATCACAAGGAAGTTAAAAACCTTGAAAAAAGATTAGATGAACGGCTAACTAGAATAAACAGCATAGAGAAGACCTTAAAAGACTTCACGGAGCTAAAAACCATGGCATGAGAACTATGTGATGCATGCACAAGCTTCAGTAGCCAATTCGATCAAGTGGAAGAAAGGGTATCAGTGACTGAAGATCAAATGAATGAAATAAAGCAAGAAGAGTAGTTTAGAGAAAAAAGAGTAAAAATAAATGAACAAAGCCTCCAGGAAATATGGGACTATGTGAAAAGACAAAATCTACATTTGATTGATGGACCTGAAAGTGACGGGGAGAATGGAACCAAGTTGGGAAACACTCTTCAGGATATTATCCAGGAGAACTTCCTCAACCTAGCAGGGCAGGCCAACATTCAAATTCAGGAAATACAGAGAACACTGAAAAGATACTCCTTGAGAAGAGCAACACCAAGACACATAATTGTCAGATTCACCAAGGTTGAAATGAAGGAAAAACTGTTAAGGGCAGCCAGACAGAAAGGCTGGGTTACCCACCAAGGGAAGCCCATCAGTCAAAGAGCAGATCTCTGGGCAGAAACTCTACAAGCCAGAAGAGAGTGGGGGCCAATATTCAACATTCTTAAAGAAAAGAATTTTCAACCCAGAATTTCATACCCAGCCAAACTAAGCTTCATAGGTGAAGGAGAAATAAAATCCTTTACAGACAAACAAATGCTGAGAAATTTTGTTACCACCAGGCCTGCCTTGCAAGAGCTCCTGAAGGAAGCACTAAACATGGAAAGGAACAACTGGCACCAGCCACTGCAAAAACATGCCAAATTGTAAAGACCATCAATGCTAGGAAGAAACTGCATCAACTAATGAGCAAAATAACCAGTTAACATCATAATGGCAGGATCAAATTCACACATAATGATATTAACCTTATATGTAGATGGGCTAAATGCTTCAATTAAAAGATGCAGATTGGCAAATTGGATAAAGAGTCAAGATCTATCAGTGTGCTGTATTCAAAAGACCCATCTCATGTGCAGGGACACACATAGGCTCAAAACAAAGGTATGTAGGAAGATCTACCAAGCAAATGGAAAACAAAAAAAAGCAGGGGTTGCAATCCTAGTCTCTGATAAAACAGACTTTAAACCAACAAAGATCAAAAGAGACAAAGAAGGCCATTACATAATGGTAAAGGGATCAATTCAACATGAAGAGCTAACTATGCTAAATACATATGCACCCAATACAGGAGCACCCAGATTCATAAGGCAAGTCCTTAGACACCTACAGACAGACTTAGACTCCTACACAATAATAATGGTAGACTTTAACACCCCACTGTCAATATTAGAAAGATCAATGTGACAGAAGGTTAACAAGGATATCCAGGAATTGAACTCAGCTCTGCACCAAGTGGCCCTAATAGACATCTACAGAACTCTCCACCCCAAATCAACAGAATATACATTCTTCTCAGCACCACATCACACTTATTCCAAAATTGACCACATAGTTGGAAGTAAAGCACTCCTCAGCAAATGTGAAAGAACAGAAATTATAACAAACTGTCTCTCAGACCACAGTGCAATCAAACTACAACTCAGAATTAAGAAACTCACTCAAAACCACCAAACTACATGGAAACTGAACAACCTGCTCCTGAATGACTACTGGGTACATAACAAAATGAAGGCAGAAATAAAGATGTTCTTTGAAACCAATGAGAACGAAGACACAACATACCAGAATCTCTGGGACACATTTAAAGCAGTGTGTAGAGGGAAATTGATAGCACTAAATGCCCACAAGAGAAAGCAGGAAAGGTCTAAAATCGACACCCTAACATCACAATTAAAAGAACTAGAGAAGCAAGAGCAAACACATTCAAAAGCTAGCAGAAGGCAAGAAATAACTAAGATCAAAGCAGAACTGAAGGAGATGGAGACACAAAAAACTCGGATGCAGCTGGAAACCATCATTCTCAGCAAACTATCACAAGAACAGAAAACCAAACACCACATGTTCTCACTCATAGGCGGGAACTGAACAATGAGATCACTTGGACTCGGGAAGGGGAACATCACACACCGGGGCCTATCATGGGGAGGGGGGAGGGGGGAGGGATTGCATTGGGAGTTATACCTGATGTAAATGACGAGCTGATGGGTGCAGCACACCAACATGGCACAAGTATACATATGTAGCAAACCTGCACGTTGTGCACATGTACCCTACAACTTGAAGTTTAATAATAATAAATTAATTTAAAAAAAAAAAAAAAAACTCATCAAAAAATCAATGAATCCAGGAACTGGTTTTTTGAAAAGATCAGCAGAATTGATAGACCATTAGCAAGACTAATAACGAAGAAAAGAGAGAAGAATCAAATAGATGCAATAAAAAATGATGAAGAGGATATCACCACTGATCCTACAGAAATACCAACTACCATCAGAGAATACTATAAACACCTCTATGCAAATAAACTAGAAAATCTAGAAGAAATAGATAAATTCGTGGACACATATGCCCTCCCAAGACTAAACCAGGAAGAAGTTGAAGCCCTGAATAGACCAATAACAGGCTCTGAAATTGAGGCAATAATTAATAGCCTACCAACCAAAAAAAGTCCAGAACCAGACGGATTCACAGTCGAATTCTACCAGAGGTATAAAGAGGAGTTGGCACCATTCCTTCTAAAACTATTCCAATCAATAGAAAAAAAGGGAATCATCCCTAACTCATTTTACAAAGCCAGCAACATCCTGATACCAAAGCCTGGCAGAGACACAATAACAACAACAACACAAAGAGAATTTCAGACCAATATCCCTGATGAACATTCATGCAAAAATCCTCAATAAAATACTGGCAAGCCGAATCCAGCAGCACATCAAAAAGCTTATCCACCACGATCAAGTTGACTTCATCCTTGGAATGCAAGGCTGGTTCAACGTACACAAATCAATAAACATAATCCAGCATAAAAACAGAACCAAAGACAAAAACCACATGATTATCTCAATAGATGCAGAAAAGGCCTTTGACAAAATTCAACAGCGCTTCATGATTATCTCAATAGATGCAGAAAAGGCCTTTGACAAAATTCAACAGCGCTTCATGCTAAAAACTCTCAATAAACCAGATATTGATGGGACATATCTCAAAATAATAAGAGCTATTTATGACAAACCCACAGTCAATATCATACTGAATGGGCAAAAACTGGAAGCATTCCCTTTAAAAACTGGCACAAGACAGGGATGCCCTCTCTTACCATTCCTATTCAACATAGTGTTGGAAGTTCTGGCCAGGGCAATCAGGCAGGAGAAAGAAATAAAGGGTATTCAGTTAGGAAGAGAGGAAGTCAAATGGTCCCTGTTTGCAGATGACATGATTGTATATTTAGAAAACCCCATCGTCTCAACCCTAAATCTCCTTAAGCTGATAAGCAACTTCAGCAAAGTCTCAGGATACAAAATCAATGTGCAAAAATCACAAGCATTCCTATACACCAATAACAGACAAACAGAGAGCCAAATCTAGAGTGAACTCCCATTCACAATTGCTTCAAAGAGAATAAAATACCTAGGAATCCAACTTACAAGGGATGTGAAAGACCTCTTCAAGGAGAACTACAAACCACTGCCCAATGAAATAAAAGAGGACACAAACAAATGGACGAACATTCCATGCTCATTGATGAGAAGAATCAATGTCATGCAAAAGGCCATACTACCCAAGGTTATTTATAGATTCAATGCCATCCCTATCAAGCTACCAATGACTTCCTTCACAGCATTGGAAAAAGACTACCTTAAAATTCATATGGAACCAAAAAAGAGCCTGCATTGCCAAGACAATCCTAAGCCAAAAGAACAAAGCTGGAGGCATCATGCTACTTGACTTCAAACTATACTACAAGGCTATCGTAACCAAAACAGCATGGTACTAATACCAAAACAGATACATGGACCAATGGAACAGAACAAAGGCCTCACAAATAACACCACACATCTACAACCATCTGATCTTTGACAAATCTGACAAAAATAAGAAATGGGGAAGAGATTTCCTATTTAATAAATGGTGCTGGGAAAACTGGCTAGCCGTATGTAGAAAGCTGAAACTGGATCCCTTCCTTCCACCTGATACAAAAATTAATTCAAGATGGATTAAGGACTTAAATGTTTGACCTAAAACCATAAAAACCCTAGAAGAAAACCTAGGCACTAACATTCAGGACATAGGCATGGGCGAGCACTTCATGACTAAAACACCAAAAGCATGGCAACAAAAGCCAAAATAGACAAATGGGATCTAATTAAACTAAAGAGCTTCTGCACAGCAAAAGAAACTACATCAGAGTGAACAGGTAACCTACAGAATGGGAGAAAATTTTTGCAATTTACCCATCTGACAAAGGGCTAATATCCAGAATCTACAAAGAACTTAAACAAATTTACAAGAAAAAAACAAACAACCCCATCAAAAAGTGGGCAAAGGATATGAACAGACACTTCTCAAAAGAAGACATTTATGCAGTCAACAGACACAAGAAAAAATGCTCATCATCACTGGTCATCAGAGAAATGCAAATCAAAACCACAATGAGATACCAGCTCACACCAGTTACAATGGTGATTGTTAAAAAGTCAGGAAACAATAGGTCCTGCAGAAGTTGTAGCGAAATGGGAACACTTTTACACTGTTGGTGGGAGTGTAAACTAGTTCAAGCATTGTGGAAGACAGTGTGGCGATTCCTCAAGGATATATAACTAGAAATACCATTTGACCCAGTCATCCCATTACTGGGTATATACCCAAAGGATTATAAATCATGCTACTCTAAAGACACACGCACAGGTATGTTTATTGCAGCACTCTTCACAATAGTAAAGACTTGGAACTAACCCAAATGTCCATCAATGATAGACTGGATTAAGAAAATGTGGCACATGTGCACCATACAGGCATAAAAAAGGATGAGTTCATGTCCTTTGTAGGGACACGGATAAAGCTGGAAACCATCATTCTGAGCAAACTATCACAAGGACAGAAAACCAAACACTGCATGTTCGCACTCATAGGTGGTAATTGAACAATGAGAACACTTGGACACGGGGTGGGGAACATCACACACCTGGGCCTGTGGTGGGGTGGGGGAGGGGGGAGGGATAGCATTAGGAGATGTACCTAATGTAAATGATGAGTTAATGGGTGCAGCACACCAACATGGCACATGTATACATATGTAACAAACCTGCATGTTGTGCACATGTACCCTAGAACTTAAAGTATGGAAAAAAAAAAAAAGAAGAAGAAGTAAAGAGATTTCTCTTCCCACCCAGACTCATGCTCCCTTACTTAGACTGGCCTTTATAAAGAAAGAAGGGTCACTCTATAATTTTGTTGTGCATTTTCATAAATTATCCTTCTTTCCCCTATTTATTTGAAGAGCTTATCTGTATTACATTGTAAATTACTTTTTTAGTTGATTCTTTTAGTAACTTGCTGTTCAATTCCACTGGCTATTCATTGCTTTTTCAGAACCAAATTATTCTGATGATGATTATTATTTTTTGAGACAGAGTCTCACTCTGTTGCCCTGACTGGAGTGCAGTGGCACAATCTCGGCTCACTGCAACCTCTGCCTCCTTGGTTCAAGTGATTCTCCTGCCTCAGCCTCCTGAGTAGCTGGGACTACAGGTGTGTATCACCACGCCCGGCTAATTTTTGTATTTTTAGTAGAGACGGGGTTTCACCATGTTGGTCAAGCTGGTCTTGAACTCCTGACCTCAGGCAATCTGCCCACCTCTGCCTCCCAAAGTGCTGGGATTACAGGCGTGAGCCACTGCACCTGGCCTATTTTCATTATTGGGGCTTCATCTACACGTTAATATCTATTAGCACTAGCCTCAAGGAGTAATTGCTTTAAATGTATTGCAGTCGACCAGTTCACTTCCATGAGTATTTTTCTCTATTTCTTAATTTTAATCATAGACATGAAAGATGCTGGGCTGCAGCATGTGCAGCTTGGTGCTGACAATGTGCATCTGTCAGCCCCAGCTGTCCCCATGCTTCTCACTTCACAAGCTAAAGATATTCCTCAGAGCGACCTGGCCAGTAAGAGGTGATGCCATTTTTGGATGGAAGAGCACTGTTGTGGAGTATCCAGGCAATTGCCCTTCCCTGTACGTAAGCTCAATGACATTTTCCCAGTCCATATTTTAAGCAAAAATAGCTCTAATAATATAAAATAAAAAGACCTATGGGATATATTTTGGTTATCAGAGTAAGTGATCATGATCAAAGTTCAATTGAAAATGATTTAACCCAATATGAATTTTAAAATATTGTAATCGATACAATATTAATTTAGTTTATAATAATAAGTTTTTTTGCTAAGTAAATAAATATCACAAAGATTCCACAAACCTCTAAATCAAACTAAAGTATGCTAGAAATTAGATGCACAGAGTAAAAAACATTTAGAAAGATTACAGACTTAAACACAATACTGAATAGTGTATGCTCTTAGGAGGCTTTATTTCATTTCAACACAAGATGTTTGTTTGCTGACATTTACTCAGAAGCAAAACATTCACACTAGAGAGTGTAACTTGGAGGCAGGAAAGACACAGCTCGATTAGCTATAAACACTCACAGAAATTTTATTTTTAGATGAAATCTAATTCTTCGTAGGACGAGTTAAAACGTGTAAGTTAAAGGAATTAGAGATCAAACAAAATAAATAAAAGTACATGTTGAAATCTGCAGAGGATGTGAGTCATTTATCCTATTGCTATTTAACATCTTTCATTTACATTCAAACCCATCCTCAAGAAAAAGTAGTCAGGGTTTCAACACCAGCAAATAAAATAGTAATAACTCCCTAGGGGTAATAACCCCATAGGAACCCACTAAGAAAGCAATCCACTCCAGCAAAGTGATAGAGGACTGAGATCCTATGAAACAAAAAAATGGAAATGCCAAGAAAAGACATAATCTTTTTAAAAATTACGTGTACATATACATTTGTGTATGTGCAAATGTATGCCTATATATAGGTATGTGTTTATACATATATTCTTATAAACTGATGTGTATGTATATATTTTAAGTTTTACCAAATACGGCATTTTAAGTGGTACTTTACATGTTTGCATTAATATCAAAAGTACATTACCTGGCATTTAAAACTACTGTTTACCATAATCTTGTCCATATGCCAGTGCCCCTGAGATGCAACTTAAAGGCCTAGAGAACATTTGGTAGTGGTAGACAATGCTTAAATATACATTTCTTTCTTAAAAACAAACAAACAAACAAACGCTTACCTCAGGAATGGAATTTAAATGATTGGCTCATTAACTTAGAAATATTAATATACAGAGAGATTAAGTCTAGCCATTTTCTATAATAATAGACCACAAGTCTTCCATAAATACTGATTTAGGCATTTCTCCCTAAAAGTGTTTTTGTTCAAGGATACAACATCTCTGAAAGGTATCAAGGAACAATGGCAGTCTTTCGCCCATAGAAAATATAATGCCAAAGATGCAGGGAGTTACCTGTTGAGTAAGAACTAGATGAAGTCATCGAATTGTGTGTTAAAAAGAACATGTCACACCAGAGGACCCTGCCACGAGTACACCTGTGTGCGTGCAGGAGTCCTCAGGAAGGGGAAAGCAGAAAAGAAAAGAGAAAGGAAGTGTTAGATGACAGAGGAAAAAATGACTTGTCAGCCTCTCAACTGCCAAAATAACTCCATCAAGAACTTATAACTACCATTGGCTCATGTTGGAAAATGGGAGTGGAGACAGCCCATTCGTATCACAGGAGCACACCCATCACAGCCGCGCGGAATGTGTAGAAGGGGCCTGAATGCAGGGCTTAGAAAATATAGCACAGGGGAGAGGGGGAGAAATTCTGAAATAGAGAGCATTCACCAGTGCCCTGGATATTTTCAGGCTTTGGCCTTTAAAGCGAGACTTTCCTTCTTCCTGAATTCCTTCCTAAGTCAGAGTACTTCGCGGCACACTGTTTTAATTTTCCTCTTATTATAGCATTATTCATAAAACATGAAGAAGAACTGGCACCAAACAAGTGACATGTGTCTCCCTTCTATCGGCCATATAAATAATGACGCATTCCAATTCTCTCCAGGGTTCTTCTATGACTAAGCTGAGCACTAATGAGGCGTCAACTGCCCTGGAACTCTTTCCAGAGTGGGCGGCTGCCATCCCACTCCTAAACTTCTATCTTCAAAGGTTGCAGAGGGAATAATGCCACTACTCTGCCCTGGAATTTGGGGCCAACGCAGAGCACCCTCCATGGGCCACTGTCTCTGAGACATCTAGTATCTGAGACACCTAGCACCTAGTGCTGGCTCTTGAGTAGGTGGCTTAGGTCTCCCTGCCTGGTGAGTTCAAGCACCATTGTCAGAGAATTCCAGCAGAGAGGAATTAGTGCTAATGTGGAGTTTTCACAGGACGAGGGCCAGCTGGGTGGAGTGGGGTGGAAGTGGGGTGGAGGATGTGTCCAGTGAAGCCTGAAGTCATTGCATAAAAGCCGCATGATGAACATGGCCAGGACCATTAAACACCCAGTTGGACCTGCTTTGCACAGGTGAGCACCGGCATTTCAGCAGTGTCTCCCTCCATGACATGCCATTGCTGTATATTTTAATTCTTGCCTTTGATTAAACATTGATCATAATGCATCAGTTCATGATGTTTCATGAAATGAGAATTCTGCAGTTACCGCTGAAAAATTTTATGACCTCGCTTTGCAGAGGAATTCGTCATACAGGGTTTGCTAGCCTGGAAGATGGATGACTGGCAGCGGCACGCGATCCGGTATCAGGAGCTCAAAGAGAGGCGTTTCATGAAACACTGGGAGACTGCGCCCAGCCACCCACTGTCCTGCTTCCTCTAGAAAATAAAATATAGGGCTCACCAGGCTAAACGTTCTGTCATTTCTGTGTTAATGTCACACATGACTGTAGAATACTGAGTTTCATTCGGCTTCCAGAAGGTATACATTTTGGACTCTTACATCCCATCCTCCATTTGTGTCAAGGTCAAACTATATTATTACTCAACTGGTACACAGTACTTGACTAACTTTGATCTGGGAGTGAAGAAATGGTGAAGTTCACATGTTGAAAGCTCTTTATGGAGCTTCCAAAAGGCCTATCTCATCCAACAAGGAATTACGGAGAAAGGTGCTAGAAGACTTCATTTACTTACGAGCCTTCACTGTCTCAGTGCTGGAGGGTGGGCGAACACTCCATTCACAGGCAAGTTTAGGAATCTCTGTGTAGGAGACATCTGTGGCTTCTCAGATGGGACATTTACAGAGAAGCACACTATTTATATGGAATGGCACATTCTAGATGGTTTCTGCTTTCCGTTTTTAATAAAACCATAGATTTCTGGAATCAGAATGTAATGAACAAATTACAAATCTATGCACTTCTCGAGCAATTTTAGCACTGATGTGACTTCTAAATTGTGAGTTCTTTACTTCTCATTCCTGTATTTGCATTTCTGTTCAAATCCAAGTGATTAAAAACGAGCTGTCAAGGTTGATAGGCCTAAAATTAGAGCTGACGGTTCATTTTGAATGTACACATTAATATAGATGTGTCTACTTCCTATTTTTCTCTGAACCTTCAGGGAAAGGAGACTGAAACGCATCAACAGATTGGGACATTTTATTTCTTAAAAAATATTTCAGAAGGAGACATTAACAACATGTAAATAAATCCGCACTAAAATGCCACTCCACTTTAGCAAAGTGGATAGGACATTTTTAAAAACACGATTTTAAAGAAGAGCAAATTTCTACCAACTTGATTTAAATTGCCCTCCAATGGCTTCAGTCCAAAAGAAAAAAATCAACAATCTCTTACACTAAGAAATGTTATGGATGGTTTTAAAAAATCCTTTTATTCAATATGACTAACCTATGAAAAAAAAATATTTTAACCTATATCTTTAAACCTATAAAATGCCTTCTGATTACCTCATCCTTCACAGCAATTTCATATATATTTATCCACCAGAAAAATTACTATGAGATATACTTTTTAAAATCTTTTTTCTTCCTGTTTGAAAAAAGGTAATTTGGTATTTAGAGGGAATTATACAATATTTATGGCTCCTTCTTTGAAATGCAGTGTGTGGAAATCATACTCCTTCAATAAATAAAAAGCTCCTTAAAAATCTCTTTGTTGGCAGGGCGCTGTGGCTCACACCTATAATCCCAGCACTTTGGGAGGCCGAGCCGGGTGGATCACAAGGTCAGGAGTTCAAGACCACCCTGGCTAACACAGTGAAACCCCGTCTCTACTAAAAATATAAAAAATTAGCTGGGCGTGATGGTAGGCACCTGTAGTCCCAGCTACTCGGGAGGCTGAGGCAGGAGAATGGGGTGAACCCAGCAGGCGGATACTGCAGTGAGCCAAGATTGCGCCACTGCACTCCAGCCTGGGCGACAGAGCGAGACTCAGTCTCAAAAAAAAAAAATCACCTTGTTTTGGGCCAGGTGTGGTGGCTCATGCCTGTAATCCCAGCACTTTGACAGGCCAAGGTGAACGGATCACTTGATGTCAAGAGTTTAAGACCAGCCTGGTCAACATGGTGAAACCCCGTCTCTACAAAAAATACAAAAATTAGTCAGGCAAGGTGGCACACATCTGTAATCCCAGTTACTTGGGTGGCTGAGGTAGGAGAATCACTTGAATGAAGAAGGCAGGGGCTGCAGTGAGCCAAAATCACCCTACTGCACTCCAGCCTGGGCAACAAAGCGAGACTCCATCTCAAAAAAATTATAATAATAAATAAATAAATAAATAAATAAATAAACAAACAAAAATAAATCACTTTGTTTTGGCACACTTGCTACAAGATTGCCGGGGGAGGGCAGAGAATTAGTCCCTTTCCCCGCCCAATCTTGTAGGCTCAGGGCAGTGTCTACAGGAATCTGTCTCAGGCCACTGCCTTCAGCCAGAAGTGCGCTGCCCTGCACACTTCTGCACTGCTACACTAAACCTGGCAATGTATGTGTTTTTCAATGACACGTCAGATAACATCAGAACCAAAAGAATCCGTCTGCGTTTTTTTTGTTTGTTTGTTTTGAGACGGAGTCTCGCTCTGTCTCCCAGGCTAGAGTGCAGTGGTGCAATCTCGGCTCACTGCAAGCTCTGCCTCTTGGGTTCATGCCATTCTCCTGCCTCAGCCTCCTGAGTAGCTGGGACTACAGGCGCATGCCACCACGCCTGGTTAATTTCTTTTTTTTTTTTTTTTTTTTGTATTTTTAGTTGAGACGGGGTTTCACCGTGTTAGCCAGGATGGTCTCGATCTCCCGACCTCGTGATCTGCCCGCCTTGGCCTCCCAAAGTGCTGTAATTACAGGCGTGAGCCACAGTGCCCGGCCGGATCCGTCTGGTTTTTGACAGCATTTAATCAGTTACCATACAGGAAACATGATATGGCTGTTGACATTTTCCAGAAAGCAGCAGTTTTATAGAGTAAAACGAGGTACATCCACCTTACTCAAGCAAAGGTTGAGCTCCTGACCTTCTCTTTTAGGAGGAACACTGTTACTGACTCAAGCATCACTGATGTTTATTTCAGAGGTTGGAGGTCCAGCCTGCAGCAGCTACAAGGGTTTGGGGGGTTGAGACTGCTGTAGCCACGGGCTAAAAACCTTGAAAAAAGATTAGATGAATGGCTAACTAGAATAAACTGTGTAGAGAAGACCTTAAGTGACCTGATGGAGCTGAAAACCATGGCATGAGAACTTCGTGACGCATGCAAAAGATTCAATAGCCAATTTCATCAAGTGGAAGAAAGGATATCGGTGATTGAAGATCAAATTAATGAAATAAAGCGAGAAGACAATATTAGAGAAAAAAAGAGTAAAAAGAAACGAACAAAACCTCCAAGAAATATGTGACTATGTAAAAAGACCAAATCTACGTTTGATTGGTGTACCTGAAAGTGACGGGGATAATGGGGCCAAGTTGGAAAACATTCTTCAGGATATTATCCAGGAGAACTTCTCCAACCTAGCAAGGCAAGCCAACATTCAAATTCAGGAAATACAGAGAACACCACAAAGATACTCCTCAAGAAGAGCAAGTCCAAGACACTTCATTGTCAGATTCACCAAAGTTGAAACGAAGGAAAAAATGTTAAGGGCAGCCAGAGAGAAAAGTCGGGTTACCCACAAGGGAAGCCCATCAGAGTAACAGAAGATCTCTTGGCAGAAACTCTACAAGCCAGAAGAGAGTGGGGGCCAATATTCAACATTCTTAAAGAAAAGAATTTTCAACCCAGAATTTCATATCCAGCCAAACTAAGCTTCATAGGTGAAGGAGAAATAAAATCCTTTACAGACAAACAAATGCTGAGAAATTTTGTTACCACCAGGCCTGCCTTGCAAGAGCTCCTGAAGGAAGCACTAAACATGGAAAGGAACAACTGGCACCAGCCACTGCAAAAACATGCCAAATTGTAAAGACCATCGATACTAGAAAGAAACTGCATCAACTAATGAGCAAAATAACCAGCTAAAATCATAACGACAGGATCAAATTCACAAATAACAATATTAACCTTAAATGTAAATGGGCTAAATGCTCCAATTAAAAGACACAGACTGGCAAATTGGATAAAGAGTCAAGACCCAACAGTGTGCTGTAATCAGAAGACCCATCTCATGTGCAGAGACGCACATAGGCTCAAAATAAAGGGATGGAGGAAGATCTACCAAGCAAATGGAAAACAAAAAAAAGCAGGGGTTGCAATCCTAGTCTCTGATAAAACAGACTTTAAACCAACAAAAATCAAAAGAGACAAAGAAGGCCATTACATAATGGTAAACGGATCAATTCAACAAGAAGAGCTAACTATCGTAAATATATATGCACCCAATACAGGAGCACCCAGATTCATAAAGCAAGTCCTTAGAGACCTACAGAGAGACTTAGACTCCTACACAATAATAATGGGAAACTTTAACATCCCACCATCAATGTTAGACAGATCAATGAGACAGAAAGTTAACAAGGATATCCAGGAATTGAACTCAGCTCTGCACCAAGTGGCCCTAATAGACATTTACAGAACTCTCCACCCCAAATCAACAGAATATACATTCTTCTCAGCACTACATCGCACTTATTCCAAAATTCACCACATAGTTGGAAGTAAAGCACTCCTCAGCAAATGTGAAAGAACAGAAATTATAACAAACTGTCTCTCAGACCACAGTGCAATCACACTAGAACTCAGGATTAAGAAATTCACTCAAAACCGCCAAACTACATGGGAACTGAACAACCTGCTCCTGAATGACTACTGGGCATATAATGAAATGAAGGCAGAAATAAAGATGTTCTTTGAAACCAATGAGAACAAAGACACAACATACCAGAATCTCTGGGACACATTTAAAGCAGTGTGTAGAGGGAAATTGATAGCACTAAATGCCCACAAGAGAAAGCAGGAAAGGTCTAAAATCGACACCCTAACATCGCAATTAAAAGAACTAGAGAAGCAAGAGCAAACACATTCAAAAGCTAGCAGAAGGCAAGAAATAACTAAGATCAAAGTAGAACTGAAGGAGATGGAGACACAAAAAACTCATCAAAAAATCAATGAATCCAGGAGCCGGTTTTTTGAAAAGATCAACAGAATTGATAGACCATTAGCAAGACTAATAACGAAGAAAAGAGAGAAGAATCAAATAGACGCAATAAAAAATGATGAAGAGGATATCACCACTGATCCCACAGAAATACCAACTACCATCAGAGAATACTATAAACACCTCTATGCAAATAAACTAGAAAATCTAGAAGAAATAGATAAATTCGTGGACACATACGCCCTCCCAAGACTAAACCAGGAAGAAGTTGAAGCCCTGAATAGACCAATAACAGGCTCTGAAATTGAGGCAATAATTAGTAGCCTACCAACCAAAAAAAGTCCAGGACCAGACGGATTCACAGTTGAATTCTACCAGAGGTACAAAGAGGAGCCGGTACCATTCCTTCTGAAACTATTCCAATAGAAAAAGAGGGAATCATCCCTAACTCATTTTATGAGGCCATCATCATCCTGATACCAAAGCTTGGCAGAGACACAACAACAAAAAAGAGAATTTTAGACCAATATCCCCGATGAATATTGATGCAAAAATCCTCAATAAAATACTGGCAAACAGAATCCAGCAGCACATCAAAAGCTTATCCAACACGATCAAGTTGGCTTCATCCTGGGATGCAAGGCTAGTTAAACATACGCAAATCAATAAACGTAATCCAGCATATAAACAGAACCAAAGACAAAAACCACATGGTTATCTCAATAGATGCAGAAAAGGCCCTCGACAAAATTCAACAGCCCTTCATGCCAAAAACTCTCAATAAACTAGGTACTGATGGGACGTATCTCAAAATAATAAGAGCTATTTATGACAAACCCACAACCAATATCATACTGAATGGGCAAAAACTGGAAGCGTTCCCTTTGTAAAGGCTGGCCTCTCTCACCACTCCTATTCAACATAGTGTTGGAAGTTCTGGCCAGGGCAATCAGGCAGGAGAAAGAAATAAAGTGTATTCAGTTAGGAAAAGAGGAAGTCAAATTGTCCCTATTTGCAGATGACATGATTGTATATTTAGAAAACCCCATCGTCTCAGCCCCAAATCTCCTTAAGCTGATAAGCAACTTCAGCAAAGTCTCAGGATACAAAATCAATGTGCAAAAATCACAAGCATTCCTATACACCAATAACAGACAAACAGAGAGTCAAATCATGAGTGAACTCCCATTCACAATTGCTTCAAAGAGAATAAAATACCTAGGAATCCAACTTACAAGGGATGTGAAAGACCTCTTCAAGGAGAACTACAAACCACTGCCCAATGAAATAAAAGAGGACACAAACAAATAGAAGAACATTCCATGCTCATTGATAGGAAGAATCAATATTGTAAAAATGGCCATACTACCCAAGGTAATTTATAGATTCAATGTCATCCCCATCAAGTTACCAATGACTTTCTTCACAGAATTGGAAAAAACTACTTTAAAGTTCATATGGAACCAAAAAAGAGCCCACATTGCCAAGACAATCCTAAGCCAAAAGAACAAAGCTGGAGGCATCATGCTACCTGACTTCAAACTATACTACAAGGCTACAGTAACCAAAACAGCATGGTACTAGTACCAAAGCAGAGATATAGACCAATAGAACAGAACAGAGCCCTCAGAAATAATCCCACACATCTACAACCATCTGATCTTTGACAAATCTGACAAAAACAAGAAATGGGGAAAGGATTCCCTATTTAATAAATGGTGCTGGGAAAACTGGCTAGCCAGACGTAGAAAGCTGAAACTGGATTCTTTCTTTCCACCTTATACAAAAATTAATTCAAGATGGATTAAAGACTTAAATGTTAGACGTAAAACCATAAAAACCCTAGAAGAAAACCTAGGCAATAACATTCAGGACATAGGCATGGGCAAGGACTTCATGACTAAAACACCAAAAGCAATGGCAACAAAAGCCAAAATAGACAAATAGGATCTAATTAAACTAAAGAGCTTCTGCGTGGCAAAAGAAACTACATCAGAGTGAACAGGCAACCTACAGAATGGGAGAAAATTTTTGCAATTTACCCATCTGACAAAGGGCTAATATCCAGAAGCTACAAAGAACTTAAACAAATTTATAAAAAAAAAAAACAATCCCAACAAAAAGTGGGCAAAGGATATGAACAGACACTTCTCCAAAGAAGACATGCAGCCAAGAGACACGTGAAAAAATGCTCATCATCACTGGCCATCAGAGAAATGCAAATCAAAACCACAATGAGATACCATCTCACACCAGTTAGAATGGCGATCATTAAAAAGTCAGCAAACAACAGATGCTGGAGAGGATGTGGAGAAATAGGAACACTTTTACACTGTTGGTGGGACTGTAAACTAGTTCAACCATCACGGAAGGCAGTGTGGTGATTCCTCAAGGATCTAGAACTAGAAATACCATTTGACCCAGCCATCCCATTACTGGGTATATACCCAGAGGATTATAAATCATGCTGCTATAAAGACACATGCACATGTATGTTTATTGCGGCACTATTCACAATATCAAAGACTTGGAACCAACCCAAATGTCCATCAATGATAGACTGTATTAAGAAAATATGGCACATATACACCATGGAATACTATGCAGTTATAAAAAGGATGAGTTCATGTCCTTTGCAGGGACATAGATGAAGCTGGAAACCATCATTCTGAGCAAACTATCACAAGGACAGAAAACCAAACACCTCATGTTCTCTCTCATTGGTGGGAATTGAACAATGAGGACCCAGGGTGGGGAACATCACACTGGGGCCTGTGGTGGGGTTGGGGGAGAAGGGAAGGATAGCATTAAGAGATATACCTAATGTAAATGACGAGTTAATGGGTGCAGCACACCAACATGGCACAGGTATCCATATGTAACAAACCTGCACGTTGTGCACATGTACCCTAGAACTTAAAGTATAATAATAATAAAAAACTATTTTCTTATTAAACTTGTATTGGATGGCATTTAAAAAAAGGTCCTGAAAAAAAAAAAGAAAAGAAAGAAACAGGAGCTCTCCGTGAAAAAAATGTCAACGATTTTAAAATTCAGTGATACGATCCTGCAAAACGAAGCCCACTACCAATCAGACTATTAGGGTTCAAGGCAAGATACAATGTATAGACCTTGACCATTATAAATCCTGAAGATAAAATCCTACATTTTCCACCCACCCAAAGTGTATTGAATCAGTAAGATGAAAAGTTAGACAATATCAAGAATTGGTAAGGATCAGAGCAGCTATTATAATAGAAATGTTACACATGATATGTATGTTAATTAGTGCAACCATTTTGGAAAACTATCAATATCTAACAAATCTGAACATAAACTTACCCTACGACTAGGTAATTCTACGCCTTGAAAGCCATGCATATATTCCTCAAAAGCGCTGTACAAGATGTTCCTGGCAGTGCTATATTTAATAGTCAAAACACTGGAAACAATGCAATATCCACCAATGGGGGAGATGGATGGTTAAATTATGGAACAGTGACACAATGGAATAGATGACAGCAAACAAACAAACAACAAAAAACCTATCAATACTTGCAACAACATGGAAGAATTTAACAGACATTATTGAATGAAAGATCTAGATACAAAACAGTACATATTACAGATCGTAGTCGCTTTACAGTGATATCAGGGATTGCAGAGCTGCCACCTCTTTGCTGGAGCTGGAACTCACCTGATCCTGTGCCCATTGCCATCCTGTGCAGAGCTCCAGGAGCTGTCTTCTGCTGGCTGCCACCTTTGCAGGAAGAACCCCACGCACCTGCCACTACGACAGGTGCTCCTGCCAGACCTGCAGCTTCCCACAGTCCCCCGCTGCTGCCCCTAGCAGGGATCCACAGCCTTGCCTCACCAGAGGTGCCGCCAGAAAGAGAATGGCTCCCACCTTCTCCTGCCTAACACAAAAGTCTCAAATTGGCAGAAGCTAATGGAATCCCAGCTGCTCCTGTAGGTTTGTGTCCCCGCAGAACAAAAGAGCAGATACAAAGACCTGGAAGAGCAGATGGAAAAATGAGTACTACAGACGATATCTGGCACGGTTTTGAATACTTGTTATTTTAAAATGTATGCAGCCCTGGTCATTGTAACCACACGGGTATCTAAGGAGAAAGTGAGACCGAGTAGGCTGCAGTTCATTTTAAGGGGACTTCAAAAAAAAAAAAATAAGTGAAAGAAGAGTAAATTTTAAAATTTTTTCAGCTTTTATAAAAGGCTAATTGAACATCATTTCTTTTTAAGAGATGTACATATTCCTTCAGTGTCTCCTGTGGAAGAAAAAGCAAAACCAATATCCTTGTGTAGCACATCACAAAGTACTTTGACACATCTCTTTTTACTCTTCATAAAGGCTTTCTGAGATACGACACGTTTCACCATTCAGAGAAACAGAGGTTCAAGCAAGTTTAAGGGTTGTGCCCGAGGGCACCTGGATGGTAATTGCTAAAGCAGGAATCTGAAGGCCACCCACTTGCTTCCTGGTCAGAGCTCTTCCTGTTGTTTCTCTAGGGTCTCCAGGGTGGTAAAAGTCTCAGGACACAGAAGAAGCTGCACTGTGTGTGGGACTCTTGCCATGACTACTAGACCCGGTCCTCACAGACTAAGAAGGGTGAATGAGATCCACCAGCCCAGTGTGGTGCCTCGGAGTGAACTGGTCAACCTTATACCCAATGCCCCACCCACTCCATGTGCCGCAGAGATACACAGATGATTGCCATGTTGTAATTAGATTGGTTTTCTTTTCTTTTTTTCTTTCTTTCTTCTTTTTGTGAGAGGGAGTCTTGCTCTATCACCCAGGCTGGAGTGCAGTGGTGCGATCTTGGCTCACTGCAACCTCTGCCTCCTGGGTTCAAGCAATTCTCCCACCTCAGCCTCCTGAGTAGCTAAGATTACAGCCATGCACCACGGCGCCTGGCTAATTTTTGTATTTTTAGTAGAGAAGGGGGTTTTGCCATGTTGGCCAGGCTGGTCTTGAACACCTGACCTCAGGTGATCCACCCGCTTCAGCCTCCCAAAGTGTTGGGATTACAGGCGTGAGCCACCATGCCCAGCCTAGTTTTATTTTCTGAATGCAATTCTCTATAGATGTATAACAAACCTAGACAGATGTTGGGCATTTGGCTTTATGTCCCCAGAGCTGCCATTCTGTTAGTAGCTATCTAAAGGTAATTAAAGATGAAAGGGATATATCTAAAACATTACGGAAAACTACTTCTTTTCCACCATCCCTGCAAGAGTCTGATGGAAACACAGAGCAAAAGGCAAGCCATTGGCAGGGAAGAAAGCAACGCTTGGCGTGGGAAAGAGCCTCGTTGAACTCATGGACATAGAGAGTAGAAGGATGGTTACCAGAGGCTGCAAGGGGTAGTGGGGAACCAGAGGTGGGGGAGGAGACAGTTTAAGGAGGATCAAAAACATAGTTAGAAAGAATGAATAAGACCTACTATTTGATAGCACAACCAGGTGACTACAGTCAATAATAACTTAATTGTACATTTTAAAATAACTTAAAGAGTGTAACTGAATTATTTGTAGCTCAAAGGATAAATGCTTGAGGGGATGGATACCCCATTCTCTATGATGAGCTTATTTCACATTGTAAGCTTGTACCAAAATATCTCATGTACCTCATAAATATATACATCTACTATGTACCCACAAAAGTTAAACAAATAAAAAAGAACCTCAGAGTGGAACTCCTTTGGACACAGTACATTTTATTTCAGTTCTGCGTCATCATAGATGATGCTCAGCTTGAGCTGACGTGGGTATGGAGGCTCTTCAGTTGAAATCCATGGAAGTGGGAGGGGTTCAGCTGGGGGTGTACTGAACTGTTCCGAAAGCATCTCCACCTTTTATATACAAAATTGGCAAAATTGCAGAAATGCAAAGTTTTCAAAAAATGCCATGGGCTATCAAATTCCAGGAAGGTAACCCATAAAAACCCTCCAGTTCTGGAAAATGCAACAAGAGGAAGAAGAACCAGACCTATTTACCTGACACAGGGAAATGGGGAAAGCTAAAAATCAAATTATAGGCAAGCATTATGTGGAAATGGAAGCACAATTTCCTTCAGCCAGGAATACCAGAAAACCAAATAAATAAATACATCTCAACCTATTAGTGTCACACTATAATATATAATTAAAATTTTAATCTAATGGAACATATGAAATAATATAGTATATAATAAATAATACATCATATGTTTTGATGTAGACATGCAATGTGAAATAAACACCTCATGGAGAATGGGGTATCCGACTCCTCAAGCATTTATCCTTTGAGTTATAAACAATCCAATTACACTCTTTAAGTTATATGCGATAATATTATACAACATGTAACTAATGTGAAAACCATTTAATATATTAATATATGATTCATTTAATATACATAACATATAACAGTTACCTTTTAATAACCAGATGTCAAGCAATATGCTAACCATTTAGCATGTATGAGCTTCCTCCTGTGGCTGGAGGAAGCAGGTGCTGTCATTACATGTACATTACACTCGGGGCTAGTGAGGCTCATCGCTTGTAACCAAGGAAAGGGCACAGAGCAAAGAAATAGATTCAGAGCCAGGACCCCCCAACTATCCAGAGCGCACACTTAAACACTAATTTCACTGCCACTTAGTACAACATTTAGGTTCTCATGTTCTTTTGATGCCTGCCACAAGGGATCATCTCTGAGCCAGGACAGGGGGCAGGTATCAACAATTTGTGCAGCAGCAAGATCAAGAAGACCACACAGGCCTTCCTCATTTCTGGAGAGTCAGTTACCTTCGGACATGACAGCTGTACTTTCTCTTCGTGGTACCTAAACAGAGCACGTGCCAACGCTGGAGCAATGGTTCCCTGCTTAAGGTGTGTCCCGTGATCTCCATCTGCATCTCCGGCAGGAAGTTGGGAGCCCGACACCCTGGGCCCTCCTGCATGTGCTGGCCCAATTCAGCACCAAACCCAAAGTAAGGTGGCAGGAGTCAGGAGACACTGATTCAACTAAAGCAATACAAGTATAATAATTCAAAAATAAAACAATTTTCTGAAGTCTAGTCAATACAAGGTGTGGCCAGGGTTATATCTGGGTAGCAGCAAGGAAGGGGTAGAAATGCCCCAGCAGCCAAGAGCATCCTAACAGGAAGAATTGATTACCATAACTATTTCAAAGTAAAAATCAGGACTTAGACTCCCCTATAACTGGTAAGCTACAGTGGTAAAGAGCAGGTCTCACTCTCCTTTACAAACCGGAAGCTAAGGATTAAAGGATGCCACAAGATGAAATGTGAGAGAGCTTCTCACCCCGTCTGACCACGTGCACGTGAAGCGGGGGTGGGGCTCTATTCGAGGTCACACTGGATGGAAAGGCAGGAGCCCAACCTGGCCCCCTGGTTCCCTGGCGCTCCCTGCCACCACCACGAAACTGGATGAGCTTAGGTTCATGATCAGTGAGACTTGATATTCATTCCACATTCATTATTTAAAAACAAAATCAAGGCAAAATAAAAAAAAAGTTTAATGACAACAGGTCTTTCTCTTAAAAAAATAGTCTTATCACAAGCTGCTGTGTATTTGCTAGCCTTATGTTAAAACAAATTCAGTAGATTTATCGTAAAAATTGACATGTAAAATCTTAAATACAAATATGAAAATACAAGAGAAAAGTTCTAGAATAAAACAAACCTACCCTCTCTGTAGGAAATTTTTCACTCGTAAAATACTAAAGGCTATGTCCTTAAAATAAATTTTGTCAGAAATATCTTTATTGATGACTATGGATTCTGAACATTTCTTTAATAAGGAAGGAACGGAACTTGAGCCATCTATTACATAAAATAAACATGGGATTTTTTCCTTATCAAATGAGGCTACTTGAGGAACTAGACTCTGTCACCTTCCACTAGATGGCATTAAAGTCACATAATTAAGGACAATTCACAGAGGAATGATCGATACACAAAACTACCATACTGAGTTCATTCTCCTTCTCAATCCCACCCCCAGATTATTGGAGTTTGCTGTTTGTTGGCTATTATGAAGACAAACCATGCTCATTATAAAAACATTTTTTGAAAAACCGATAGAATAATAAGAGAAAAAGTGCACTCTTATTTGCCGCCCTAATAACACCAGCTACATGTATAGTGCTGGGAAACGTGCAAAGTGCTTTATATGTGTTGTTTCATTTAACCCGGATGGGAAATGAAGCCCTGTGAGATGATTATTATTACTTTGTTACAGATAAGAAAATTGAGGGTCCATGTTAACTCATCCAGGATTACACAGGTAATAACTGACAGGACTAGGATTCGCACCTGAGTCAATCTTATTCTGCAGGCTAACATCTCAAACACTTTCTCTCATGGCCAAAGTCAAGCACCTTTAGCATCTTCCCTCTCAGTCTCTGAAAGGGTCTGCTTGTCTGTGGAGATACAGCACAACAAAGTTACCACCAGCCTGAAAGTCCTTAGATGATCCCAATGCTTGCCATAGATTTTAACACTCAATCAACCTATATAAGTTCCATCACACCTAATTATTTAACACTTACAGGGAAGAACAGAAATATTGTGTAGGTAAATTACCAACTGTGTTTTCCAATGCCTTATTTCTTAGCAAATTTAAGGCTTTAACCTTAAGTGGCATGAAATGAAATGACCCTAACTATATGCCAAAACAAGAAACCACTGAGGAAAATATTTCAAGTGACTCTGTAACATAGTCCTTTGACTATATGTCATTACTGGGATCTATTTTAAAGACTGGCCAGGCACGGTGGCTCATGCCTATAATCCCAGCACTTTGGGAGGCCGAAGTAGGCAGATCATTTGAGGTCAGGAGTTGGAGACAAGTCTGACCAACATGGTGAAACCTTATCTCTACTAAAAATACAAAAATTAACTGGGGGTGGTGGCGCATGCCTGGCTCAGCTACTCAGGAGGCTGAGGCAGGAGAATCGCTTTAACCCGGGAGGCAGAGGTTGCAGCGAGGCGAGATTGCATCACTGTACTCCAGCCTGGGCAACAGAGTGAGACCCCATTGCAAAAAAAAAAAAGAAAAGAAAAGAAAAGAAAAAGAACTACCAAGGAATCTTAAATCTTATTTAGTAGTTTAGTAGTTTCTTAATACTTACACTCATATGGTCATTTGAAACTATACAGGTATACTGTAAGATAATACAAGAGATAATTGTGCTGGTATTATTAGAAACCAAGATTTTCAGTATGAGAGAAATGAGATACAAGTAGAGGGTAAACATAGGTTTTTTTAAAGGCCTGTAAGTATTTAATTTAAATAAGAAGCATATCTATTAACTTGTGATTTTTAGAAATACGTTTCCTAGTTCTGTCCATTGAAAGGTCTAGAAGCAATGTTACCCCTTCCCCAGGAAAATTAGCTCCACCATCCCATCATTTGGTTTCTATTACTGTTCTTTCTGAGAAGGAATCTGGGACCACTGAAGAAGTAGCCTATTTAATGTCAGGGTCAGGGAATGTACAAAGTGAGACTGGGCCAGCTTGTGTCAGAAAAGAAGGAAATAGCTAGAGACTAGTAGAGCCATGTCTAAAGGACATGAGAGCCTGTCCCCGGGGACTCCAAATGACCCAATTTCTGATGATATAAGCATCACAAAAATAATAATAATTTATGGAAACATTAAACATATCAAAATGTTTAAGTCTATGCTGATACTCAAAAGAAGAGAAATCCCATACGGCAAAACAAAAAGTTGTGACCAATTAAGATGGCTGTTTCACCAATACATTACTCTAAAAACTGGTCAATAAAAGGAAAGAATTAAACAATTATTTTGCCTTTTTAATAGGAATTGTATTTCAGTGAAACCAAATAAGTTCAGTTGAGATGATAGAAAGCTTGTTTTTACAGAAAAATGCCAGTTAGTGAATGTTAAACAAATAAAAGAACTAGAAAATTTCAACTTTGCACCTCCCAGTAGAACAATTGATTCAGGTAGAGGTCATTAATGGAAAACAAAAGCAATAGCAATTCTTATCAGGAACAATCTTTACCTGGGGAACTGGATTTTCACAGTGTATCCAGTCATCACCCCCTGGACTAGTGGCTGATGACCTTTGCAATGGAGAGATCAGCTGTCACTTCCTAACCCAATGATGAAACTCCATGTCAGGAATAGTAGACGCACCTGACATTATGTGCCTTCTATTGTGATGAGATAAATAATTTAACCTGAATCTAAACATATCTTTAGACCTGTTAAAGAAAAACGAAAATGGAGGCCGGGTGTGGTGACTCACACCTGTAATCCCAGCACTTTGGGAGGTTGAGGCAGGTGGATCACCTGAGGTCAGGAGTTCAGGACCAGCCTGGCCAACATCATGAAACCCAGTCTCTACTAAAAATACAAAAAATTAGCCAGGCATGGTGGCAGGCACCTGTAATCCCAGCTACTTGAGGGGCTGAGACACTGAAACAGGAGAATTGCCAGGAGGTGGAGGTTGCAGTGAGCCGAGATCATGCCATTGCACTCCAGCCTGAGCAACAAGAGTGAAACTCTGTCTCAAAAAAAAAAAAAAAAGAAAGAAAGAAAGAAAGAGAAAAGAAAAGAAAAAGAAAAATGGACTGAGCAAGGTGGCTCACTCATGCCTGTAATCCCAGAACTTTGGGAGGCCAAGGCGGGCGGGTCATGAGGTCAGTTCAAGACAAGCCTGGCCAACATGGTGAAACCCCATCTCTACTAAAAATACAAAAATTAGCTAGTTCTAGTGGCACTGGTCCTGTAATCCCAGCTACTTGGGAGGCTGAGGCAGGAGAATTGCTTGAACTGGGACCAGGGAGGTGGAGGTTGCAGTGAGCTGAGATCGTGCCACTGCACTCCAGCCTGGGCTACAGAGCGAGACTCTGTCTCAAAATAAAAAAAAAAGAAAAAGAAAAATGGAGACCACAGGTTAGAGATAACCTAAAGCCAACTGCCCATAACCATGTAATCAAAACTTTAAGTCATCCTGATTTCCCCTAAATGCTAGTTCTAATCATAAATGAAATACAAGATGTAAGTCTTATGGCCTTGTCAGCATGATTCAGTGAAATTAAATCAAACAGCTATAAACAAATTAGCTAAAACAACTCTGTTTGCCTTTCAAAAAAAGAAAATATTCTAACCAATCATAAAAAATATCAAAATACTTTCTCCTTAAACTCTGTGGAAACTGCTAATTACACAGTGCACCTCCTACCACTTGGTTTGAAGTCTCCGGGATTGCGATCTGTAGTTTTAAATGACAATAAAAATTTAAATTTATCCTACTTGATCTGATTTTATTTTTGATAGACTAAACTTTCAGTGTCTAGAAAATCCAGAGGATAGGGTAATAAGTGAAACATCCCCAGAAGGAAACAATCAGACAGTTTCAGATTGTGGGACTCTTATTTTTGAGACGGAATTTCACTCACTCTGTTGCCTGAGCTGGAGTGCAATGGCACGATCTCTGCTCACTGCAGCCCCTGCCTCCCAGGTTCAAGTGATTCTACTGCCTCAGCATCCTGAGTAGCTGAAACTACAGGCATGCACCACCACGCCTGGCTAATTTTTGTATTTTTAGTAGAGACGGGGTTTCACCATGTTGGTCTCAAACTCCTGACCTCAAGTGATCCACTCGCCTCACCAAAGTGCTGGGATTATAGGCATGAGCCACCACACCCAACCCAGATTGTGGGACCTTCTATGAGTTGAGTGGACTGCTCTTTTCAAAATATTAACTCATTTTGCCTGAGCAACAAGAGGGAAATTCTGTCTCAAAAAAAAAAAAAAAAAAAGAATAAAATACCACATTTAAATAAAAAGTTTGAGACAGACGTGAAGCAAGATGGTGGAATAGAAAGCTCCACTGATTGTCCCCGCCTTCCCCACCCTCACCAGCCTGGACCCAGCAAGGACACCCAGTTAACTATCTACACAGAAAGAAACACCTTCATAAGAACCAAAAATCAGGTGAGTACTCAGTCCGTGGATTTAACTTCATATCACTCACAGAGTCACTGAAGAGATAGAATAAACAGTCCTGAACTGTCGATGCCACCCCTCCCACCCCTGGCAGTGGCGGCGTGGTGCTGAGAGCTTCTCTGGGTGCCGGGGGGTGGACAGCACAGCAATTGTGAGGCGTTGAACTCAGTGCTGTGCTGTTAGAACAGAAAGGAAACCTGGAAAAAACTCAGTTGATGCCTGCCCACGGAGGGAGCATTTAAGCCAGCCCTAGCCAGAGGGAAATTACCGACCCCAGGGAACCAAACTTGAGTGCCTGAAAACCCTGCCATTGAGGGCTACAGCGCTCTGTGTCTCCAAGTAAACTTGAAAGGGAGTCTAGGCTGTAAGAACTGCAACTCTCAGTCAAGTCCTAGTACAGAATTAAGCCCAGAGACAAAGGACTGAGGGGGCACATGGCACACTGAGACACCAGCTGGGGCAGCCAAGGGAGTGCTGGCATCACCCCTCTCCTAACCCCAGCCTGCACAGCTGGAGGCTCCAAAAGACCCCTTCCTTCCATTTGAGGAGAGGAGAGGGAAGACTGGGGAGGACGTTGTCTTGCATCTAGGATACCAGCTCAGCCACAGCAGGATAGGGCACTGGTTAGTTGTGAGGCCCCCATTCCAGACCCTACCTCCCAGATGGCATTTCTAGACACACCCTGTGCTAGAAGGGAACCTGCTGTCTTGAAAGGAAGGACCCAATCCTGCCAGCATTCATCACGTACTAACTGAAGAGCCTTGGGCCCAGAATAACCAACAAGTGATACTCAGGTACTACATCAGGGTCTTGTATCTCTGGGGCTTGCAGGCTTTGAGTGAGACTCAGCACATTCCCAGCTGTGGTGGCTATGGAGCAAACTCCTTTTGCCTGAAAAAAGCAAAGGGAAAAGTAAAGAGGACTTTGTCTTTTTTTTTTTTTTTTTTTTGAGATGGAGTCCCGCTGTGTCGCCCAGGCTGGAGTGCAGTGGCACGATCTCAGCTCACTGCAAGCTCCGCCTCCCAGGTTCACACCATTCTCCTGCCTCAGCCTTCCCAAGTAGCTGGTACTACAGGCGCCCGCCACCTCGCCCGGCTAGTTTTTGTAGAGGACTTTGTCTTATACCTTAGGTACCTGCACAGCCACAGGGGGGTAAAGCACCAAGCAGGCTCTTGGGGTGCCAGATTCCAGGGCTTGACTTTTGGATGGCATTTCTGGACCTGCCCTAAGCAAGAGTACACTGCCCTGAAGGGGAAGTCCTGGGTCAGGGAGCATTCATAACAAACTGACTTAAGAGGCCTTGGGCCTTAAGGGAACATGGGCAGTAGTCTGGCAGTACTCCTCGTGGACTTTGGTGGCAGAGGCTATAGGATGAGACTCCTCTGCTTTTGGAAAGGGGAGGGAAGAGCTGGAAGGGCTGTGTCTTGTGGTTTGAGTGTCAGCTCAGCTGTAATACAGTAGAACACCAGGTAGACATCTACAGTTTTTGACTCTAGTTCCTGACTCTGCAACAGCATCTGACTCCCCAGTGGCACTTCTGATCCCACCCAGGGCCTGGGGGACCTCACCTTCCTGAAGGGAAGGAGACAGGCCTGGCAAGCTTTGCCACCTGCTGATTGTAGAACCCCATGGCCTTGACTGAACATAAGGAGTAGCCAGGGAGTGGTTACAGCAGGCCTTGGACCAGACCCAGTGCAGTCACAGTAGTGGTGGCCACAGGGGTTCCTGTGTCACTCCACCCCCAGCTTTAGGTGGTTCAGAAGAGAGAGAGAGAGAGAGAGAGAGAGAGAGAGAGAGAGAGACTCTGTATGTGTGGGAAAAATTAAGGAAAGAGAACAAGAGTCTGTGTGGTAATCTGGAGAAAGCTCCCAGGTCTGGTCCAAGATCACTAAGGTGGTACCTCTACGAGTCTGCAAGAACTACAGCATTACTTGGCCTGGGATGCCCCCTAAAGCAGATGCAACTTATATCACATCTAAGTCCTTTCAAATATATGGAAAGCCTTCCCAAAACGGATGACTACAAACAAGCCCAGACGTGAAGACTGCAACAAATGCCTAACTCCTCAATCACCAGACACCAAAGAACATCTGCTAGCATCAGTGCCATCCAGGGAAACATGACCTCACCAAATGAAGGATATAAAGCACTAGGAATTGGGAAATTCAAAGAAAATCAAGATAACATGAAGAAGAAATTCAGAGTTCTATTAGATAAATTTAACAAGGAGATTGAAAACATTTTTAAAAATCAAGCAGAAACTCTGGAGCTGAAAAATGCAATTGGCATACTGAAGAATGCATCAGCATCTTTTAGTAGCAGAACTGATCAAGCAGAAGAAATAAGTAGTAAGCTCAAAGACAGGCTATTAGAAAACACACAGTCAGAGGGGCCAAAAGAATAAAATAAAAATGAAGCATGCCTACTGGATCTAGAACATAGCCTCAAAAGGGCAAATCTGAGAGTTATTGTCCTTAAAGAAGAGGTAGAGAAAGAGATAGGGGTAGAAAACTTATTCAAAGAGATAATAATGGAAAACTTCCCAGACTGAGAGAAAGATATCAATATCCAAGTCCAAGAGCACCAAGCAGACTTAATCAAGAAAATCAAACAGATTTAACCGAAAAGCTACCTCAAGGCATTTAATAATTAAGCTCCCATATGTCAAGGATTAAAAAAGGATCCTAAATGCAGTAAGGGAAAAGAAACAAATAACATACAATGGAACTCCAATATGTTAGGCAGCAGACCTTTCAATGGAAACCTTGCAGGCCAGAAGAGAGTGTTATGACATATTCAAAGTGCTGAAGGAAAATAACTTTTACCCTAGAATAGTATATCCAGCAAAAATATCCTTCAAACATGAAAAGGAAATGAAGACTTTCCCAGACAAACAAAAGCTGAGAGATTTCATCAATGCCAGGCCTGTCCTATAGGAAATGCTAACGGGAGTATTTCAATCAGCAAGAAAAGGACATTGATGAGCAATAAATAATCACCTGAAGGTGCAAAACTCACTGGTAATAGTAAGTACACAGAAAAACACAGAATATTATCACACTGAAACTGTGGTGTAGAAACTACTCTTATCCTAAATAGAAAGACTAAATTATGAACCAGTCAAAAATAATAACTACAAAAACCTTTCAAGACATAGTCAGTACAATAAGATATAAATAGAAACAACAAAAAGTTAAACAGAAGTTAAGATGTAGAGTTTTCATTAGACTTATTTTTGCCTATTTGTTTATGCATATAATGTTAAGGTGTTTTCAGGTTAAAATAATGGGTTATAAGGTAGTATTTGCAAGCCTTGTGATAACCTCAAACCAAAAAACATACAATGGATATACAAAACATAAAAAGCAAGAAACTAAATCACATCACTAGAGAATATCACCTTCACTAGAGGAGGACAGGAAAAGGAAGAAAAGAGAGAAGGAATAGAAGACCAGAAAACAAATAACAAAATGGCAGGAAAAAGTCCTTATTTATCAATAATAACATTGAATGTAAATTCACTAACCTCTTCAGTCAAAAGACATAGACTGGCTGAATGGATGAAAAATCAAGACCCATAGACCTGTTGCCTACAAGAAACATACTTTACCTATAAAGACACACATAGTCTGAAAATAAAAGGATGGAAAAAGATATTCCATGCCAATGAAAACCAAAAAAGGGCAGAAGTCACTATACTTAAATTACAGAAAATAGATTTCAAGACAAAAACTCTAAGAAGAGACAAAACAGGTCATTCTATAATGATAAAGGGGTCAGTTCAGCAAGAGGATATAACAATTTTAAATATATATGCACTTAACACTGGAGCACCCAGATATATAAAGGATATGTTATTAGAAATAAAGAGAGAGAAGCCCTAGTACAATAATAGCTGGATACTTCAACACCCCACTTTCAATATTGAACAGATCTTCCAGGCACAAAATCAACAAAGAAACATCAGACTTAATCTACACTATAGACCAAATGGATCTAATAGATATTTACAGAACATTTCATCCAAGAACTACAGAATACACATTCTTTTCCTCAGGACATGGATTATTCTCAAGGATAGACCATATGTTAGGTTACAAAACAAGTCCTAAAACATTCAAACAAATTGGAATAATAACAAACATCTTCTCTGACCACAATGGAATAAAACTAGAAATTAATAACAAAAGAACTTTTGAAGCCATACAAATACATGGAAATTAAGCAATATGCTCCTAAATGACCAGTGGATCAATGAAGAAATTAAGAAGGAAACTGAAAAATGTCTTAAACAAAGATAATGGAAACTCAACATACCAAAATCTATCAGATACAGCAAAAGCAGTACTAAAAGGGACATTTATAACTCTAAGTGCCTACATCAAAAAAGAAGAAAAACTTCAAATGATGCATCTTAAAGAACTAGAAAAGCAAGAGCAAACCAAACCCAAAATTAGTAGAAGAAAATAAACAAGAAAAATCAGAGCAGAAAGAAATGAAATTGTAATGAAAGAAAACAATACAAAAGATCAACCGATCAAAAAGTTGTTTTTTTTAAAGTTAAATAAAATTGGCAAACCTTTAACCAGACTAAGAAAAAAGGAGAGAAGATCCAAATAAATAAAATCAGAAAAGAAAAAGGAGACATTAAAACCAGTACTGCAGAAATTAAAATGATTATTATTGGCTACTATGAGCATTTATATGCCAACAAATTGGAAAATTTAGAAGAACTGGAAAAATTCCTAGTGACATGCCTATCGAGATTGAACTAAGAATAAATGCAAAACCAGAATAGACCAATAACAAGTAACAAGATCAAAGATATAATAAAAAGTCTTTCACTAAAGAGAAGCCCAGGACCTGATGGCTTCACTGCTGAATTCTACCAAACATTTAAAGAAGAATTAATACTAATCCTACTCAGACTGTTCAAAACAATAGATGAGAAGGGAATACTTACGAATTCATTCTATGAGGCCAGTATTACCCTGATACCAAAACCAGACAAAGACACATATCTACAAGTAAATATACCTGATGAATACTGAAGCAAAAATCCTCAACAAAATACTAGGAAACTGAATTCAATAATACATTCAAAAGATCATTTATCACGACCAAGAGGGATTTATCCCTGGGATGCAAGGATGGTTCAACATACACAAATCAATCAATGTGATACATTATATGAACAAAATGAAGGATAAAAGCCATATGATCATTTCACTTGATGCTGAAAAAGCATTTGATAAAACTCAACATCCCTTCATAATAAAAACCTTCAAAAACTGGTGATAGAAGACACATAGCTCAACATAATAAAAGCCATATATGACAGACCCACAGAGAGTATCATACTGAATGGGGAGAAACTGAAAGCCTTTCCTCTAACATCTGGAACACAACCAGGATGTCCACTGTCACCACTGTTATTCAACATAGTACTGGAAGTCCTCTCTAGAGCAATGAGACAAGAGAAAGATATAAAAAGTATCCAAACTGGAAATGAAGAAGTCAAATTATCCTTGTTTGCAGATGATATGATCTTATTTTTGGAAAACCCTAAAGACTCCACAGGAAAACTATTAGAACTGATAAACAAATTCAGTGAAGTTGCAGGATACAAAATCAACATACAAAAATCAGTAGCATTTCTATGTGCCAACAGTGAACAGTCTGAAAAAGAAATTTAAGAGTAATCCCATTTACAATAGCCACACATAAAATTAAATACCTAGGAATTCACTTAACCAAAGGAGTGAAAGCTCTCTATAATAGAAACTATAAAACACTGATGAAAGAAACTGAATAGGGCACCAAACAATGGGAAAATATTCCATGTTAATGTATTGGAAGAATCAATATTGTTAAAATGTCCATACTACCCAAAGCAATCTACAGATTCACTGCAATCTCTATGGAAATACCAATGACAGCCTTCACAGAAATAGAAAAAAAAAAAAAAACAAAATTTATATGGAACCACAAAAGATCCAGAATAACCAAAGCTATCCTAAGCAAAAAGAACAAAACTAGAGGAATCACATTACCTGACTTCAAATTATACTACAGAGCTATAGTAGTCAAAACAGCATGGTACTGGCATAAAAACAGACATATGGATCAATGGAAGAGAATACAGAACCCAGAAACAAATGCACAACCTACAGCGTACTCATTTTTGACAAAGGTGCCAAGAGCATACACTGGGGAAAAGACAGTCTCTTCAATGAATGGTGCTGGGAAAACTAAATATCCATATGCAGAAGAGTGAAACTAGACCCCTATCTATCACCATATACAAAAATCAAATAAAAATGGATTAAAGATTAAATCTAAGACCTCAAACTGTGAAACAACCACAAGAAAACATTAAGGAAAATCTCCAGGACATTGGTCTGGGCAAAGATCTTTTGAGCAATACCCCACACGCACAGGCAACCAAAGCAAATATGAACAAATGGGATCACATCAAGTTAAAAGGCTTCTGCACAGCAAAGGATACAATCAAAAAAGTGAAGAGACAACTCACAGAATGGGAGAAAATATTTGCTGACTATTCATCTGACAAGAAATTAATAACCAAAATATATAAAGAGCTCAACCAACTCTACAGGAAAAAAGTCTAATAATCTGATCTTAAAAATGGACAAAAAATTTTAATAGACATTTCTGAAAAGAAGACATACAAATGGCAAACAGGCTTAAAGGAGCTCAATATCATTAATCATCAGGGAAATGTAAATAAAACCTACAATGAGATATCCTCTTGCCCCAGTTAAAATGACTTATATCCAAAAGACAGGCAATAACAAATGCTCATGAGGATGTGGAGAAAAGAGAACCCATGTACACTGTTGGTGGCAATGTAAATTAGTACAACCACTATGGAGAACAGTTTGGAGGCTCCACAAAAAACTAAAAATTAAGCTGCCATGTGATCTAGCAATCCCACTGCTGGGTATATACCCAAAAGAAAGGAACAGTATATCACAGAGTTATCTGTGCTTCTATGTTTGTTGCAGTACTGTTTGCAATAGCTAAGATTTAGAAGCAACCTAAGTGTTCACCAATAAATGAATGGATAAAGAAATTGTGGTACTTATACCCAATGGAATACTATTCAGCTATAACAAAGAACAAGATCCAGTCATTTGTAACAATATGGATGAAACTGGAGATGATTTGTTACGTGAAATAAGCCAGGCACAGAAAGACAAAACATTGCATGTTCTCTTTTATTTGTGGGATGTAAAAATCAAAACAATTGAACTCATGGACATAGAGAGTAGGATGGTTACCAGAGACTGAGAAGGGTAATGGAGGGCTGAGTGGAGGTAGGGATAGTAAACAGATACAAAAAAAAAAAAAAAAAAAAGAAAAAAGGAAAGAATGAATTAGACTTACTATTTGATAGCACAACAGAGTGACTATATTCAATAATAACTTAATTGTACATTTAAAAATAAAGAATGTAATTGGATTGTTTGTAATTCAAAGGATAAATGCCAGAGGGGATGGATACCCCATTTGATACCCCCATTACCCAAGTGCTGATTTCACATTGCATGCCTATATCAAAATATCTCATGTACCCCATAAATACACACACCTGCTATGTACTGACAATTTTTTTTATAAATAAAAAATTTGATGTGGGGGGAGGGGCTCTTCTAGAATAAAAGAGATATAATGAACATGACAAATACACAAGCAGTCTCATAAATACACTGGATTCTGATTTGGAAAAAAAAAGGCATGAAGTTATTTAGATAAATTTAAAAATTTGAAATATAAAATGTGTATAAGATAGTATTAGGGACTGCTGCTGATTTGTTAGTTGTGATTATGTATGAGAATGTCTTCACTTTTTTTAGATGGATGCCTAAGTGTTTAAGGGTAAAAATTAAAAAGTTTATATTTGTAAAGGCTCCAACCACAAAATACATACATAAACAGAGATGAAGTAAATATAGCAATTATTTACAAATTTAAATTTAATGTCTAGACTTTTTAGAATATAAGTTCAAATATATATAATTTAAAATAGTTTTGAAATCAATTACATGGGATACTCTTAAACATTGTATTTTGGTACAGTCAAGTTTTTCCTAGTAAATGGGCACTACCATATATTTGGAGAAAAGATATTGTAAGTGAAGTCTTTTCTCAGTTTGGTATCAAGAATATAGATAACATATTTGAATAGAAGAGTGTATTTAACTTATAGAGAGCCAAACTTTAAACATAAGATTCATTCTCTAGGTCAATGAATGATTGACAGAGAAAGGCAGAGAGAGAGAGACAGAGAGAGAATACCAATAAATACTATACATAAAGTACTTAATACATGTGCTTAAGTGTTTTGCATGCATTATCTCATTTCATCCTCACAATATCCTATGCAGCCATAAAAAGGAATGAGATAGTGTCCTATCCTTATTCATGTGTTCACTGAAGTAGCACTTTTCATTTTCTTCAAGAATTTTTCCTTTGCATTCACAATTTGCACAACAGGCCTACGTTTTGGCCTGTCTCAAACTCAACAGTTTGAGTTTGCTCAACAGGCCTATTTTGCACAACAGGCCTGCGTTTTGGCCTGTCTCAACTTTCAACATGCCTTCCTCACTAAACTTAATCATTTCTAGCTTTTGATTTAAAGTAAGAGATTTGCAACTCTTCTTTCACTTGAACTTAGAAGTCATTGTAGGGTTATTAATTGGCTTAATTTCAATATTATTTTGTCTCAGGGAATATGGAGACCCAAGGAGAGGGACAGAGATGGGAATGATTGGTTAGTGGAGCAGTCAGAACACACACAACATTTATTAAGTTCATCATCCTATATGGGCACGGTTCATGGCTCCCCAAAACAATTACAATAGTAACATCAAAGACGACTGAACACAGATTACTATAACAGATTAATAATAATGAAAAAGTTTGACATATTTCAAAAATTGCCAAAATGTAACACAGAGGCATGAAGTGAGCACACGCTGTTGGGAAAATGGTGCTGATAGACTTTTCTGAGTTAGGGTTGCTACAGTTATTTAATTTGTAAAAAACACAGTATCTGTGAAGCATAATAAAACAGAGTATGCCTGTGCTAACTAAGAAACTTACTATGTCAAAGCATTTCACGGGCAGGGGATAAAATGAGGCCCTGGGATGGAATGGTTGACCTAGGATCTCATTGCTGGAGCCCAACTTCAAACCAAGATCTGGTTGTATCTCCAGACTAAGCTCTTGGCCACAGTAGCCCCTGACCTGATCCTTTCTAATGTGAGAAACCAGAAGTCTACATAAAATTCCAAAACCTGCAACACAATTTGAAAGAAAAAAACTGCAAAAGTCAAGGAGAGTATCTGCGGATGTTGCAAATGATCCATTCTAAGACAAAAGCCTCTTGAGCTCTCTCTACATTTTGAAAGTTTGAAAATACTAAGTAGACTCCTCCAGCCAAGTTAATTCCTGCACATCAGCTGTAAATGTCAGCAAACACACCTTGCTTGGGATCCAACACGGGGGATGATGAGAACTCAGGCTATAGGGGCAGAGCCGTGTCCTGGGGAGGCTCAGTCACACTGAGAAGTGGGAATCTTCTGAGACAAGGGGAGCGTCTGGCCTGGAGGGTACATGACCCTATTTGTTTTTTAGTTTCTGATTGCTTTGTGACAAATTACTACACATTTAGTGGCTTAAAGCAATACTCAATACTCACTTATTAGTTCACAGTTCTGTAGGTCAGAAGTCCAGCAGGATATGTCTGGGTTCTCTGCTCAAACTGAAGTCGAAGTGTCAACCACTGTGTTCTCACCTGGGGCTTGGGGTCTCCCTCCAAGGTTATTCTTGTGATTGGCAGAATTCATTTCCTTTTGGCTGTGGGATTGAAGTCCCTGTTTCCTCTCTGGCTGTTGGCTGGGACCACTCTCAGCTCCTGGAGGCTGCCCACATTCCTCCTGTGGCCTCCATATTTAAGCCAGCAACAGTGCATCAGATCCTTCTCTGACTTCTGGCCAGGTGCAGTGACTCACGCCTGTAATCCCAGCACTTTGGGAGACCAAGGTGGGATGATCACCTGTGGTCAGGAGTTCAAGACCAGACTGGTCAACATGGTGAAACCCCGTTTCTACTTAAAAATACAAAAGTTAGCCAGGCATGGTGGCAAACGCCTGTAATCCCAGATATTTGGGAGGCTGAGGCAGGAGAATCATATGAACCTGGGAGGCAGAGGTTGCAGTGAGCTGAGATTGTGTCACTGCACTCCAGCCTGGGCAATGGAGCAAGACTCTGTCTCAAAAAAAAAAAAAAAAAAAAAAAAAAAAAAAAGAATTCTCCGACTTCTGCTGCTACTGGCAGCCAAAGTAAACTCTGCTTTTAAAGGGTTCACCTGGCTGGGTCAGGCCCACTGGAATAACTTCTATATCTTAAGGTCAACTGACTTGGGACTTTACGTCTGCAAAATCCCCTCACAGCAGTACCTAGGTTAGTGTTTGGTGAGTAATCTGGGAATCTTGGGAGTCATCTTTGGAATCCTTCCCTCCATGGTTTTAGAGAGGTCAGTCTGGCCATAGTGTGGATAACGTATTGGGAGGGACAAGACAGACAGCAAGGGGGATCTACTAAAAGCTGTTGCAATCATCCTGAAAAACAGAGGAATGGGCTTTGGATGAGTGAGAAATGATTTAGACACAGCATAAAGACTTCTTGCTGACTGATTAGTTGTGGGAGGGAGGGGAGGGAGAGTCAAGTTGGACTCCCAGGTTTTGCCTCAAAAAACTGAGTAAGTGAAGTTGCCATCCACAAAGATACTATGGATAAACAGGTTTTGGAGTGAAAGATAATGAATTATTCCTCTTCATGTTGAGTTTGAAAGGAAGACAACCAAATGGATGATAAAAATGGGGGATCACTGGTTAACGCAGGGGTTCTCCAGTGGAGTGATTTGGCTCCACAGAGGACACTTGGCCATGTCTGAAGACATTTTTGGTTGCCATAATAGTGGAGGCGTTATCCACATTGAGCAGATAGAAAGCAGGAGTAAAAAATCCCACAACACACAGGACAGCAAAGATTTTGCTGAGGTTGACAAACCCTGAGTCAGAGGCCAGAAATTAAAGCCACAGGAGTGAAGAAGAGGGCCCAGAACAGAGGCCTGCAGAACCCCAGCCTCAGAGCAAGGGAAGCCAGCCCAGAGCCTGAGAAGAAGCCAGAGAAGGGGAGGCCAACCAGATGCACAGCGCTGAAAAGCAGGCAGAGAAAGAGGTGTTGATTCTGGCAGGTGTCAAGAGCTGCTGCGAGTCAAGCAAAATGAGGAGTAAAAAACCATCATTGGATTTAGGGTGACCGAGGCCACCAGAGGCTGTGCCTGAACAGTTTCAGTTGAGTCATGGGTGCGCACGGCTGTCTGCACTGAGTGAAGAGTGCACTCTTGAGAGAGGAGGTTGGGGCAGCAGCCACCGGAGACCAGGCTTCTGAAGACCTGGAGACACCTCAAAAGGGATGCGGGCTGAAGGGATTTGTTGCCATGGAGAGAACTGAGATCTGCAAATGCTGATGGGAAGGAGAAGAGAGAGGAGGAGATCACAGAGTGAGGCCCCTGAGAAAAGTGTGAGAACAGAACTAAGGGCACAATGTCTCTTCCAGGCCCTGCCGGCAAGTGCCCGCTAAGTGCTGCATCCCAGGTGTGCACCTGAGTCCCAGTCCTGCCCAGGAGAGACTGGCCTGATGATGGAGAAGGAGAAGAGGTGCCCCCAGCAACAGGTGTAGATGCAGCTGCAGGTGGGTTTGGCAGTTTGAAAGGCGGAATGCTGGGGAGACTTATCCTCCATGTAGGCAGCAGGGATCACTTTTGAAAATAAAGGAGAAAGAAATGGATCAGAGGCTTGAGGCGGTTGTGGAGGGCTGTTCTGTTTAGAGAACCCCAGCAGGACTCTCAGGCAGGGCACAGTCTTTTTCCTTGTTATTTCTTTCCCGAGATTTTTTTTTCTCTTGGAAAATTCTCATCAAAGTTCCGTGCAAGACCATTTAAGGGTTAACACATTTTCCCTCAAAATGACTGCAGTCCCTCTACTGAAATTCATCTTATGAGTCCAGTCTGTTGAAAGATAAGGAAACTATTACAGTGGAGATGGAAGATGGAAATTGGGCTCAGAGAGCAAAGAAGGGTGAAAAAGATATGGACATATATATCCATGGCACAAATTTTAATGATTTCTGTAAAGTATAATTGAGGGAAATTACAGGAAGTTTCATTTGATTTTCTTAGAGGTCCTGAAACTCACGAGTGTTACAGAGTTATAGTATTTACAGAAAGAACAGCTATTAAAATTCAAGAGAATTTGGAAGGAACTGACGTCCTTTTTTAAAATTCCTTTACATTGCAAAAGATGACCTAAGCTATTCTTTAAAATTCAACATCTCTGATTTTATTCTCACAGTAGTGCAGTTAACTGCAGATAACATTAGTTCTTCCTATCAAATCATTGTGTTATTCCACCAAGGTTGTGTGATGGGGATGAGGGGGAGGGCGGCTTCGTAAAAGGCACCTGGGACTCCCATTACTAGCATTCCTTTGAGAAAAATTAGAAATCTTTAGGAAAGGGGGAAGGAAAAAGGGGGCAGAGTCCAGCCGAAGAGCCGACCTCAAAGAACCATTTCGGGGTATTTCTTTTCTCTTCACTGCTTGGGAACTGCCTTCAGTTCACCCACCACTTCCGAAGTGGCTTCACTTCTAAGGGGAGAGGCCAACGTCCCAACAGAGGGTCTCTCACTTCTTTCCGCCATTTGTTAAATGGCTCCATAAATTAGTTGTTTTACATAAAATTTGGAACTACGATCTGGGAGGCCTAGGGGCTGCACCACCAGTAAGTCGCTGACTCAACCTGGGCCCTTTAACCCCCAAACCCAAACTCTTTCCTGGATTGATGGAACCGCTGGCCCCAACCTAAAAGCCTCCTCCACCGCCAAAAGTCAGGAAGGGTTGGTCCTTTTGTTTTTCAAATGAATTGAAATTAGATCCACAGCCCCGCGTAATGCTGGGGAATACTCAGGGAGAGGCCAGCTTCCAGGAGGTCAGCCCCAACACCGCGGGCAGGAATTTGGAGGGATGGGGAGGTCTCCTCATCTCTGAGCCTTGAGCACCAGGCCTGAATTTTCTCCTCTTTCTCACAGGTGCCCGACTCGGAGGCCGGGAGGCGGGCGCTCTTCCCAGGTACCCAGCCCAGCGCGGCGCGTCAGCGTGGGACCATCCTCCGCCACCCCACAGCGCGGGGAGCAGGGGAGGCTGAGAGCCGGGCAGCGTGGGGGGACGGGAGAACCTGGGCTGCAGCATCCCCCGGAGGCAGCAGAACAGGACGGCTGGCGTCGGACGCATTGCAGAGACGTCCCTGTTTTCGGCTTGTCCCCAGACAGCCGGCAGACGGCTTGGCTCCCTCCGCACTGCGCTCCCGAGACCACAGCGCGGAGAAACCTTGCAGGGCCCCGGACTCCCAGGCTTGGGAAAAGCGATGACTGCCCGGGACGGCTGCGGCGTCCGAGATTTCTAGGGTCCCGACCCTCCCTGGGGTACGCGCGACTTCGGCGCAGATATCAGTCCACTGCCTTCGCGCGTTGAGGGCGCGAGGACTCCGGACGACCCCAGGGCTACTGTCCACGCCCAGCCCCTCGTTCTCCACCGTGCCACCTCCCTCTGCGGCTCTAGCCTGGAGATCTACGGACTTCATTGCGATCTCTTGAGCAGCGTAGTTGCCCTCTAACCTAGCCCCGAGTCCCAGGTAACCTAGGGGCCCCAGCGAGGCGAGTTTCGTTGGGGGAAGATGTCCCCAGGCGAGAAAAGGGGCCGCGCATTGGACGGGGCTCCCAAGCCAGAGCCCTGGGGGCCTTGAGGAGTCGTGGTACCCTCTAGGGAAGTCGGGGCTGCAGGGCCCATGAAATCAAACGAGGCTACGGACTTAGGGTCCCTGCAACCAAGACTGCGAGCGACTGTGGACTCGGGACGGATCGCACAAAGGAGGAAGGGGGAATCAGAGGGGCGTCCGGTTGGGGACGTGTCAGGCCTGGGCGGGGCAGAAAACTGACACCGGGGCGAGGACAAGAATTTCGCTCCTCCAGGGCTGCCAGAGGAGGGGCTCGCCACCGTCACTCTCCTTGGGCTCTGGCCCCGACGGTGTTTAAAGGGCGGAGGGCTGGGCCGGGCTGGTCGCACCCCGGGGCTGCTGGTGGCCAAGCTGGATGGGTCGCCCATGAGCCTCGGTGCGGCACCGCTGGCCCAGACCCGGGCGCGGCTGGACATGGCCACCTACTGCAAAGACCTGGGCCCCTCCTCGGCCCCGCCCGGCCAGGCCCGGGCCACCGCGCACCCCCCGGGCTATGAGCATAGTGATCTGGGCGCAGTGGGCGGGGGCCCGCGCCTGTGGGTGAATGCGCCAGCGCTCAGACCCAAGTCCTACGCTTCAGGTCCCGGGCCCGTGCCGCCCTACGCGGCCCCAGGCTACGGGGCTCCCAGCCCGCTCCTTGGCGCCCCGGGTGGCCTGGCGGGCGCCGACCTCTCCTGGCTGAGCCTCTCCGGCCAGCAGGAGCTGCTGAGGCTGGTGCGGCCGCCCTATTCCTACTCGGCGCTCATCGCCATGGCCATCCAGAGCGCGCCCCTGCGGAGGCTGACTCTCAGCCAGATCTACCAGTACGTGGCTGGCAACTTCCCTTTCTACAAGCGCAGCAAGGCGGGCTGGCAGAACTCCATCCGCCACAACCTGTCGCTCAACGACTGCTTCAAGAAGGTGCCCCGCGACGAGGACGACCCAGGTAACAGCGGCGCGCCGGCTCGCTCCGTCTAGGACTCCCGGTCTTTCCGCTGTGCTGCGTGCACTCGGCGGGTGGCAGCGACCTCGGACAACCTAATTCCTCCCTGCGCGTTGGGGATACCCAGGGGAGAGAGAGAAGGGGGAGATGTGCTTAGCCATGAACAAGTTCTCAGACAGCGACAGTGCCCACAGGCCCGCGTTTACAGTGCGGCAGTCCCGGGACTCTCAATCTCTGTGCGCTCCTTCGGAAGAAGAAGCGGGAGAGCCAGCACGCTGGGTGACCTTGGGAGTGACTCAACTTACCTGGGCCTCAGTGCCCTACCCGGTAAAGTGGGGAAGACAGAGCCTACCCCAAGGATAGGCAAAACAAATAGGATGCCCATTTGGGAAGCTCTGGAGCCTCCCTGGGGGCCCGGCGTGGTCTGCGATGTCCTTGGCAGAGAGACTGGCGGAATCCCACGGTTCGCATCCCGCAGGCCTTCCTTCACCTTAGCGGGTCTCGGGCCTTTCCCAAGGCTCCCTTCCTCCTCCTTTCTGGATTGCCACTTTCTTCCCAGTCCGGCTGTGGAGGCCCATTGGATACACAGTGCCCGTCAAGGGTGGGATGGGGGCGAGGGCTCAGACCCTCTGCAAGAGCCAGCGGGGAATCTTTCTGAAGCTGACCTCCTCGCTCGCTCACACCACGGGTCCGTCAAAGCTCGAACTTTCTGAACTGGGCTGTTTCTTCTTCTGCAGGTAAAGGCAATTACTGGACCCTGGACCCCAACTGCGAGAAGATGTTTGACAACGGGAACTTCCGAAGGAAGAGGAAGAGGAGAGCTGAAGCCAGCGCGGCCTCGCCCTCGGGAGCCAGGAGCGAGGGAGAGGCCGAGGCGCCCGCGCTGGAGCCCCCGGGCGCGGCTTGCCGGGACCTGCCGGTTTCGCCCTCTCCATCCGCACCCGAGGCCGCCACCTGCTTCTCCGGTTTCGCCTCGGCTATGAACGCACTGGCGAGCGGCCTTGGCACCTTCCCTGGGGGCCTGGCGGGCGACTTTTCTTTCGGGAGGCCGCCGCCGACGGTCGCCGTCCACGCTTCCCAGACCCTTAGCCCCTCTCCTGGCTTCGCCCCTGGCCACCAGACCGCGGCCACTGGCTTCCGCGTCAGTCACCTCCTCTACAGCGGGGAAGGGACCGAAGTTTGAAGGGACGCTGGAGGCTAGCCGGGTGCGGTGTCCAAAGGTGCTGAGCTCAGGCCTCCCGTTTCCCCTGGTGACAGCCCCACGTGTTGGCGCCGAAGACCTGGGTGCCCTGGGAGGACGCGCAGAGCCGGGGGGCGGCTTGGCCAGCAGGGAGCTGGGCTGAGCGGCTCTTGGGCCTCGGGGTGGGTGGCCGTCTGCTGTGCACCCCTCACCCAGGCGACCTTCAGAGCTTCCCTGCTCTGCCTCTAAGTCCATCCCTCCTGGGCCTCCAGAACCTGTGCTCTCCAGGGATTTGCCTTGAAGGGGCGGCGCGGTTGGCGCTCAGCTCCAACGTTTCCCAAGCAGGCTGGCTGACTCCAAAGAGCCTTGGAGCAGGTGGGAGGAAAGTGGGCTGCCAGAGCGGCCCGGGGGTAGGGGCCCTTTCCACCTCCACCCAGCTTGGGTCACCTGGCTCAGGGCCTTCCGTCCTGCTTCAGGGAGGCTGCTGCAGGGGCTGGAGGACAGAGCTCAGGAGCAGCCACAGTGGTGGGGTCCAGGTGGGCCAGGAGCCTGCAGTGAGGGGATCTGAGACTTTTGGGATCGGGTCCTGTGTAAGGAAGGTCTTGCTAAGGGCTGAAACTGCCGGTGGTGGGAGGGAGAAGGGCTGCCTGGGCAGAAAACGCCCTTGGGATACCAGCTCCCTCCCCTGTCACTCAGCTCTGGTCCTCGGTGACCCCCCTGTAGGACAAGGCAACTCCCCAGGGCCCCATCATCACTGACCACAGGAGCGGTGCCCAGCACCCAGGAGTTCCCCGAGGGTCCAGGTTTGTGCCACCCCATCCACACTCACGCTCACACAGGCTCATGAAAGGGCACACCTGTTTTGGTCTCTTTCCCCTCCAAACCCACAGTATGGGTCAAAGCTGCGCCTATGTTCAGAGCTCCTGAATAGCAGCTTGTGTAAATTGAACCCTGCCCCACCCAGTTCGTTCTTAGACATGGTATCTTTGTGAAGCACAAGGAGCCCCCAGTCACTGGGAAGAGGAATTTTGGCCTCTGTACTCCTCAGAAGTCCTAAGTGCCCCAGTCAGATGCCCTGAGTCATTGTGGCATCTGGGACTCCCTGGAGACGGGCACGTTGGTGGGGGGGTACCCATCTTGTTGTTGATGGGGGGCACCCATCTTCCCTGCATTTTGGGGGAGGATGGGAGGGGGCGTTCCCAGGAAGAGAGTGGAGAGAGGATACTGTTAGTTTGGAGTAGGACAGCTGGTTTAGCAACCCTAAGCCCCAGCCACACAGGTGTTCCTAAGACACAGGTGTTCCTAAGACACAGGTATTCCTAACACACAGGTATTCCTAACACACAGGTGTTCCTAAGCTGCCCGCAGCGCCCCACACTGCTGCTGCCACCAGTGCTGGAAATGAGAGCAGCGCACCTGTCTGTCCCTAGAGCTGACTCGTCATGGCCCTGCTGAAGAGTGAGGGGTGTGTGCGTGTGTGTGTGTGTGTGTGTGTGTAAGACAAGAGAGGGAGGGAGAAGGAGGGAGGCAGGGGAACATGGAGAGAAGGAGCCAGGAGTTGGGATAAACCTGGTGCCTGGTCATGTGTTTCATCAGCAGTGGCTCCTAACTCCGTGTAGCATCTATGCTGCTGCCCCCTATAGGCAGGTGAGCAGAGCGCCAGTTGTGTCGAAGGTGATGATGTTGGCTAACCAAACTCACAACCAACCCACAATCTCTCTTAGGGGGACACTCCCCATATGTAATATAGTTAAAGAAGGCCAGGAAAGGAAAAGAAATTCCTTAGCTTATACATTTTAAAAATTATATCTTGAACTTATTTTAATAGAATAAAATGCTAAAAATAAAGACCAATATACGTAGCTTGCATGTGTATGCTATTTTGTATAAGAATTCCACTGCTGTCACCAACATCAGAGTCTGAACTTGCAGGAAACTTGGAAAGAACATTTTCTGTTTAAATTTGACAACAATCAGAAAATACAGTGGACAACTGGACAATCAGTGGAGCTTCAAGAAAACTGGCTGACACGTATGGATGTAAACATGGAACGGCATGGCTGCATGACTGCTAGACATTGGGAAGCTGCTTTTTTTTTCTTTCTAACAATGGTTTTTATGCTAAAATTGGGAAAAAATATTCAAGATTTTTCAACTTTTGGTTTGTTTGCCCAAAGATCATTTTTTCCCCTTTGAAAGTTGCTCATTTATTCAAAGCTTTATACCATTAGTAGGTAATAATATAAGCAAATAGATGAAATCTTCATGAGAAAAGCTGGGTTAAAAACACTTCCAGCAGTGCAAGGTATTTGGACATGGGTGGGGTTAGATGCCAAACAGAACCCATTCTCCCCCCCCAAAAACAGCCCATATGCCTGGATGTGTTTAGGAGATGGGAAGCCAGGCCAAAATGCATTTCACAGGCCCAGGCATGGCACAGTCAGCTTCAGACTCATTATCCCAAAGAAGCATTTTCTCATAGCAAAGAAACGGTTGAAATCAAAACAAGAAAACAGAGCAATGCAGCTTGTGGTCACTTTATGGTTAAATACTTTCTTCTGGCCAGGGCTTGGTGAACTTGACCACAGTCCCTAGAGCTCACTGCACGCAGGCAGCAGAAGGACCGGGTCCTGTCGGTCAGGCCAGGGCACTGCTGCCAGGAGGCTAGGAGGGTGCTCTGACCCCGGGGCTCTGAGTCCACTGTGGCACTCAGACCCCATCTGCTCCCCTGCCCTGTCCCTTTTTTTTTCTTTCTTTTTTTTGCCTTTGAAATCATGAATCCTGCAGCCAATTCCAAAAGTAATTGTGAGACTTCAACAAAAGGAATACCTCTGCATCATGGCATAGACACATGGCAGTATGCTATTGGAATATCCAAGTTTTAGTATGAATGAACAGCTTGGTGGCACTGAATAGTTTCAAATATAGGAGCAAGCTTCAAAATTCAGAAGTGAAAGACAATTAAAACATGCCAAAATATCGGGTGATTAGGAATTCTTTGCATTGCCAAGCAGCAGTGGAATTTCCTAGTGACTGAAAATCAGAGAGAATAATAATACACGAAACTGTAATCTGCCCTAGAAACATTTGGTCACTGGGTAAATTATCCCCATACAAAGAAGAACCATTCATGAAGAAGATTCATTTGTTAGAAATGTTTTTTAAAGTGCCATAGTGTTTTAAAAGTGAACATTGGATTTCAAGATAGGGGTGCCCATTTCACATACTGATTAAACATAGAGTATGTTTATTTCTGATGAAAAAGTTTTGCATTTTAGCAATGCTGCCTTAGGATATTAATCAACCTTCAATCTTTAGTCTCCTAAAATGTATCCGCTGGTCAAGTGACATTTTTCTTTCAAAGAAATACCATTATTGTGACTATTAGAACTCTTCAGTGAAACAGAACACTGAAGTTCATCCCCATTTTGCAGATAGAAAAGCCGAGTCAAGGGGCTAAATGATCTCCAGAAGCTAAACTGATGAGAGCTAAAAGGGACTCCAGATGTACCTGCAACCTTTACATGCCTCATATTCAGAAATACATCTACTGATGGACACACGCACCCACCCTCACACACACACACACACACACACACACACACACCCCACCCACGGAGCCCCGTCTTGGGTAGGATTTTCACAGATTACACCAACCACCCTCCATACCTAAAGGCATAGTATTTTCAAATAACCCATTGAGTTCAGGATTTGACTCCAGGTAGGAGAGAAACATGTGAAACCACCATAGAATGCAATAGGGGTTGAGTCACTTGTATCCTAATAAAATGTGACTTATTCAATCTATCTCTTTTGAGTGTTAATTATGTGGTATTAAGTCATGCAGTGAATAAGCTGAGCCTGTTGCTACCCTCACAGAGCCCCCATCCAGTGGTCGAAACAAAGATGAGTGAAGAATTACAGGCTGGACATGGCTTTGTGGCTCTGTAAGGATTACTTATAGATGATCAAGTCATCAACCATCTCACTTGTAAACACAAGTATCATATTATGTCTTGTACGCAGACCCCAGTGTGTTCCACACCCTGCTAACTCAGGAAGTGTTTGATTTCTCAGTTTCATAACTTCACTGTGATTTTAGGCAGGGAGTTAAGCACTGCCCCGGGCTGGTGTAGGTCCCATCTGTTCCCTTTTCCACAGTGTCATTTAGGAACCTTAAAACCTGTCCTCATATTAGAAGATCTGTCATTTGGCAGTGACAGGGGAGGCAATTAATGTGGCCAGAGTTGGCCGTTCCCCAGGGCTTCTGCGTGTGCAGTCCTTTGGTGCATCTCCCATCTACAAGGTAAAGTTTTTAGAGTTCTTTTTCTTTTAATCTAATTTGAATTTGCTAACCAACGTTATTCGGGGCTAACTGCTGGGTACCTGCAATAAACTGCTTTCTTTGGTCAGATTTCATCAGTGGCTGAACACAAAGAATGGAAAATATCTTTAGTTTCACCCATTTCATGGAGGGCAATAAATAGTATATTAAATTGGACCTTCACCAAGAAAAGAAAGAAAGAAAAGAAAATTGGAGTTGCGTCCCTGCTGTAATCTAGAGCAAATTAAACTTATAAATCATGGAGTCTTTCTCTACCCCTAAGAGTCGCCCATTCATCCACCAGACAGATTGAAGGTCAAGGAAGGTGTCAGGGACTCTGTTAGATGCTTCCTGTGCATTTTTCATTAAGCCTTCACAACAACCTAGTGATTTCCCTATTATTATCCCCATTTTACTTATGGGGAAACTGAGGCTCAGACCAGTTAAGTGTCTTGTTTCTCAGAGGCCACAGATATTGAGCTACATCAGTAGGAGCCTTCCTACCCTCTATTCCTGACTTTTCTGCTTCTCACTTCATCCCTTAGGTCCTAGAGAGACCTCACTTTTCCAGACTCCTTCTGACAATCCAGGTCCAAGTTCTGTGCCCTTTGGTGTGTTCTTGGGGGCCCTGGATGGATTGCATCACACCCGCAGAAGACCGAGTACCTTCCTGCCTCTTCTGTGGTTTCTGTGGGAAGAGACCGGCCTGCCTTCTTCTAACATCCCTAGAGCCAGTGAGACTGTGGACAGGTAGTAGCAGTTGAACGATGGACTGACTGACTGAATGAATGAATGAATGAATGAATGAATGAATGCATGAGTACATGTGTGAGTGAGTACACCTGTACCCTCAGCTTTTCATAAACACTTCTGCCCACCACCCAGCCCCCAGCTTCCTGTGATGGGTCTGATTCTTCCTTACCCAGGGCCAGGCCTGCTGCTGGACCCTGTAGATACAACACTGAGTGGGCCAAGCCCAGGAGGCCATTGCTGTTGAATACCCATGCTGGAGGGCTGTGTGCCATGCTAGGGGAATTCGGAGTGGGCGCAGAGCTGGGGGATAGGAATATTCAGAGACAATATTGACAGTGAGGCCAGTAGGGTTTGGTTAGTCCATATAAGTTTCACTTTGAACGTGAAAGCAATCATAATAATGTAAATTATGTCCTTGAGAATCTAGGCTGACACCCCTGCTTTCACGTGTTGATCAGTGGTCAAACATGTAAGACATGTATATATATATATATATTTTTGGTTTTTTTTGTTTTTTTTTTGAGACGGCGTCTCGCTCTGTCGGCCAGGTTGGAGTGCAGTGGCGCGATCTTGGTTCACTGCAAGCTCCGCCTCCGGGGTTCATGCCATTCTCCTTCCTCAGCCTCCTGGGTAGCTGGGACTACAGGTGCCTGCCACTGTACCCGGCTAATTTTTCGTATTTTTAGTAGAGACGAGATTTCACCGTGTTAGCCAGGACGGTCTCGACCTCCTGACCTCGTGATCCACCCACCTCGGCCTCCCAAAGAGATATGTATATTTTTATCTGAGGGATGGTTTGTTATTTGCCAATGATATCCAAGTATTTTCCAGATCACCCTTCCCCTTTCCTGCTGCACTCCCTGGATCTAAACCTCCTCATCCAGAACAGGCCTTAGCTCCCAAGGAGGCAGGAAGAATTTGAGGTCAGGAATGGAGTCAAGCTTGTGTGCTCCTTTCACAGGGCCAGGGCACAACCAGACTGAAAGACGAGAGAGGCATGGAAGATGCTTGCAAGGGATCATTTTTACTGCCTTCTAGAGGTGTTGAGGAGTCGCCTGTCCCCAGGCCCCTAATCCGGTCTGGCAATCCATCACCTGCACTGAGGTCTCCAGACCTGCATGCACGGGTGGTTCCGATCTGCCTAAGGCACTCCTTCGACACCTGACCTAAACAACTCCACCCGCTTTGACTGAATCTCCCTTTGCTAGGCTGAGACCACTTTACTCTGAGAAGCCTAAGGGCAGGTCAGGTTATGGGAAGAAGATGGACTTCTGGAGTGAGTAGAATTAATACTTTAATGGAAGGTTTCTGTTTCAGCATTCTTGAAAAGTGTGGAGCTTCATTCTCTATGTTCTTTTTGTAATCCTGAATGGTATAGACTGCCTTCATGCTCTATTTATAATTGACTACTTTGATTTTTAAAAAAAATTTTTCCTTTTTGCTAAAAAGAATAGACTACATTGCATATTTCAATTGGAGAAAATTAAAGGCAGTTTGGTATACTGTTTAAATAATGCAACATCTAACAAAGAAGTTGCAAGGGGAGGAAGAGGGAAAACTTAAATAATCATTTGCTATGCAATTCTGAAGAAATACTTTGCTCCTAGTTTTTGTTGTTGTTGTTGTTGTTGTTGTTTGTCACTCACTATTGCTTCAATTTCTCTACAATGCCCTGGTTAGTATATATAATAGATGAAAGAAAATTTGAGACATAAAAATTTAAGAATCTATAACAATAATACTCTTTTATTAGCAAGTTTATTTTTGTTATCATTGGTGAGAATATTGTCTTCATTTTCAGGTTGAGAATGTGTAAGGCTGTTAGTACGCATAACCACATCTCCGCATTCACTGCAGGAACAAAATTAAAATGAGATTTATAACAGGAAAAAACCATACATTTTCAAGTAACTGGTAAGATGGATGCTCGCACATTCTGACCTGTCAGGAGGGACCCACTCTTGAGCTCAGATTTCACACAGGTTCATTCACACAGCCCATCAAAACTCCCTTGATGGCCTAATGGGGGGCCCACAGTGAAACAAACTTTTAGCATGGCTAAGTGTAGAATGATGAGTCTTTGCTGAGATGTCCAGTTTACCATCCACCAGAGCAGTCTTTCACGAAACCAGACACGGTGTTGTGGCCTTTGAGAAATGGAGATGTCCCATTTAGGGGTGATGTGTTTTGTGCTTTATAAATGTTCTTGCACAACAGACAGTGAAATCTCCAAGACAGAGCAAAAGTTTAGAGCTGGATTGTTGTATTCAGGAATGCAGACACCTACAGCTGCAGCTAAATGTTTCTAAGACGCAGCACACTGGCTTGAGTAAAGTTAGGGTGATGAGGACATTTCAGTGAGTGACTACTAAGAGCAGAGATTTATAGATATGATTTCTAATAAAAACCCATAGTCCATGTAAGTATTACTAGCTTAGCTTTACAAATGAAAAAAAACTAGGGCTCAGAAGGGTAAGGTGAACTGCCCAAAGGGGAAGGATTGGGGAGGACTAACATTTTTTTTTTAATGTAACAATTCTACTTTTAATTTTTTCTCACAAACATGTTTTTAAAAATTCACTGGATATATGTAGTTTTTTTAATAAATATACTTTAAGTGTCAGGGTACATGTGCGCAACATGCAGGTTTGTTACATAGGTATACATGTGCTATGCTGGTTTGCTGCACCCATTAACTCATCATTTACATTAGGTATTTCTCCTAATGCTGTCCCCCCCTCCCCCCACCCCCCACCAACAGGCCCCGGGATGTGATTTTCCCTACCCTGTGTCCAAGTGTTCTCATTGTTCAATTCCCACCTATGAGTGAGAACATGCGGTGTTTGGTTTTCTGTCCTTGTGATAGTTAGCTCAGAATGATGGTTTCCAGCTTCATCCATGTCCCTGCAAAGGACATGAACTCATCCTTTTTTATGGCTGCATAGTATTCCATGGTGTATATGTGCCACATTTTCTTAATCCAGTCTATCATTGATGGACATTTGGGTTGGTTCCAAGTCTTTGATATTGTGAATAGTGCCACAATAAACATACGTGTGCATGTGTCTTTATAGTAGCATGATTTATAATCCTTTGGGTATATGCCCAGTAATGGGATGACTGGGTCAAATGGTATTTCTAGTTCTAGATCCTTGAGGAATCTCCACACTGTCTTCCATGATGATTGAACTAGTTTACACTCCCACCAACAATGTAAAAGGGTTCCTATTTCTCCACATCCTCTCCAACATCTGTTGTTTCCTGACTTGTTAATGATTGCCATTCTAACTGGTGTGAGATGGTATCTCATTGTGGTTTTGATTTGCATTTCTCTGATGACCAGTGATGATGAGCATTTTTTTCATGTGTCTCTTGGCTGCATAAATGTCTTCTTTTGAGAAGTGTCTGTTCATATCCTTTGCCCACTTTTTGATGGGGTTGTTTTTTTCTTGTAAATTTGTTTAAGTTCTTTGTAGATTCTGGATATTAGCCCTTTGTCAGATGGGTAAATTGCAAAAATTTTCTCCCATTCTGTAGGTTGCCTGTTCACTCTGATGGTAGTTTCTTTTGCTGTGCAGAAGCTCTTTAGTTTAATTAGATCCTATTTGTCTATTTTGGCTTTTGTTGCCGTTGCTTTTGTTGTTTTAGTCATGAAGTCCTTACACATGCCTATGTCCTGAATGTTATTGCCTAGGTTTTCTTCTAGGGTTTTTATGTTTTTAGGTCTAACATTTAAGTCTTTAATCCATCTTGAATTAATTTTTGTATAAGGTGGAAAGAAGGGATCCAGTTTTAGCTTTCTACATCTGGCTAGCCAGTTTTCCCAGCACCATTTATTAAATAGGGAATCCCTTTCCAATTTCTTATTTTTGTCAGGTTTGTCAAAGATCAGATGGTTGTAGATGTGTGCTGTTGTTTCTGAGGCCTCCATTCTGTTCCATTTGTATATATATCTGTTTTGGTACTAGTACCATGCTGTTTTGGTTACTCTAGCCTTGTAGTATAGTTTGAAGTCAGGTAGCATGATGCCTCCAGCTTTGTTCTTTTGGCTTAGGATTGTCTTGGCAATGCAGGCTCTTTTTTGGTTCCATATGAACTTTAAAGAAGTTTTTTCCAATTCTGTGAAGAAAGTCATTGGTAGCTTGATGGCGATGGCAGTGAATCTATAAATTACCTTGGGCAGTATGGCCATTTTTCATGATATTGATTCTTCCTATCCACGAGCATGAAATATTCTTCCATTTGTTTGTGTCCTCTTTTATTTCATTGGGCAGTGGTTTGTAGTTCTCCTTGAAGAGGTCCTTCACATCCCTTGTAAGTTGGATTCCTAGGTATTTTATTCTCTTTGAAGCAATTGTGAATGGGAGTTCACTGATTATTTGGCTCTCTGTTGGTCTGTTCTTGGTGCATAGGAATGCTTGTGATTTTTGCCATTGATTTTGTATCCTGAGACTTTGCTGAAGTTGCTTATCAGCTTAAGGAGATTTGGGGCTGAGACGATGGGGTTTTCTAAATATACAATCAAGTCATCTGCAAACAGGGACAATTTGACTTCCTCTTTTCCTGATCGAACACACTTTATTTCTTTCTCCTGCCTGATTGCCCTGGCCAGAACTTCCAACACTATGTTGAATAGGAATGGTGAGAGAGGGCATCTCTGTCTTGTGCCGGTTTTCAAAGGGAATGCTTCCAGTTTTTGCCCATTCAGTATGATATTGGCTGTGGGTTTGTCATAAATAGCTCTTATCATTTTGAAATGCATTCCATCAATACCTAGTTTATGAGAGTTTTTAGTATAAAGGGCTGTTGAATTTTGTCAAAGGCCTTTTCTGCATCTATTGAGATAATCATGCAGTTTTTACCATTGGTTCTGTTTATGTGATGGATTACAATTATTGATTTGCATATGTTGAACCAGCCTTGCATCCCAGGGATGAAGCAGACTTGATTGATGGTGGTGGATAAGCTTTTTGATGTGCTGCTGGATTCAGTTTGCCAGTATTTTACGAAGAATTTTTGCATCAATGTTCATCTGAGATATTGATGTAAAATTCTCTTTTTTTTATTGTGTCTCTGCCATGCTTTGGTATTAGGGTGATGCTGGCCTCATAAAATGAGTTAGGGAGGATAGGGAGGACCAACATTTAACATTTAAAACCAGACTTGTCTGACCCCAAAGTTCATGTTTTCTCTGCTGCTGTCTGCATGGCCTTTCTATGTAATAAATGGAGATGACTGAGAAACGCTGTGTTCCTGGTCCTAAAGCTCTGATCTAGAGACCTTAATCTGTTGTGTCCTCTTATGAAAGATCAAATACTGGATAGAAACATGATTAGCTTTGGATTTATTATAAACAAGTATAATTTAGTTTTAAAAATAGAAGTATGACTTTGTTCTTTATTATAAAAATAGTGGGCATGATTTTAAAAATTAAGAGAGACTACTAAATGAATACAATCTATAGCTTCCAAACAGGAGAGATGGAACAAAAGAATTGCAGCAGGAAATTCTAAATTATTTATCATATCTGGCCTACCACCTATTTTTGTATGGCCTATGAGCTAAGAGTCGTTATTACATTTCTTAATGGTTGAAAAAACTCAAAATCCAGGTGCTGTGGCTCATGCCTGTAATCTCAACACTTTGGGAAGCTGAGATGGGTGGGTCACTTGAGGTTGGGAGCTCGAGATCAGCCTGGTCAACATGAGGAAACCCTGTCTCTACTAAAAATACAAAAAATTAGCCGGGTGTGATGGTGTGTGCCTAAATCTCAGCTATTTGGGAGGCTGAGGCACGAGAATTGCTTGAACTTAGCAGGCAGAGGTTGCAGTGAGCAAATATCACACCACTGCACTCCAGCCTGGGTAACAGAGTGAGTCTCCACCTAAAAACAAACAAACAGAAACAAAAAAAAAAAACTCAAAAGAAGAATATTTCATCATGACATATGAAAATTCTATGAAATTAAAATCCCGGTGCCCATAAATATAGTTTTGCTGGAACATGGCACGCCCATTCATTTGTAGGCAATCCATGGTTGCTTTAGTGCTACGTGGGCAGAATTGGGCAGTCCCATCATGGAACTCGTGGTTTTCTCCTGGCCATACACTGAAAGTTTTGAATGGAATAGGACTTGTCACCATAGTGGACAGGTTACCAAAAGTCATGGCCTGTCAACACATGTGGCTCTTGAGATGCTATGCTATAGCATATAACATGTAGCATATAGCTTTATATGCTGCAGTTGTGGCTATAGCATATGGCATATAGCACAGCATCTCAAGAGCCACACGCGTTGACAGGCCACGACTTTTCTTTTACTGGTGCATACTCATCACGTCAAAACAAGAAAAGAAGAAAAAAGTGGACTTCACATGTTGCAATTTTAAGGCAAGGTAGAGTATTACTGAGTCAGCTGGCTAAGCTAAGCCTTGTGTTTCTTAGGCAATGATGTCATGCTGCAGCTCAAAGAACCCACCATCCACCAGCATGGCCAGATTAGGCACCCCTCACAACACAGCTTCTCATGGCAGCTATGGTGAGGAAACAAGGTTGTTAGAATAGGCTCTGTCTCACCACAGTACAGTTTCTTTACAGAGTGAAGAAAATGGACTGGGTGCAGTAGCTCACGCACGTAATCCCAGCACTTTGGGAGGCCGAGGCAGGCAGATGGCCTGAGTCCAGGAGTTTGAGACCAGCCTGGGCAATATGGCAAAAATGTCTCTAAAAAAAAAACAAAGAAAAGAAAAAGAAAGAAAGAAAGAGAGAGAGAGAGGAAGGAAGGAAGGAAGGAAGGAAGGAAGGAAGGAAGGAAGGAAGGAAGGAAGGAAGGAAGGAAGGAAGGAAGGAAGGAAGGAAAAGAAAGAAAGAAAATGAAAAAAGGCTATGACCACAGTAAGTTTCCAAGTGTCTCCTTTGTTGGCCAAGCAGGGAATACCATTTACCCATGGGAAGTTAATTAAGTCATATTTGATTGCAGCAGTTGAAGAAATGTGCCCAGAAGTTGTCTAGGAAAAATAAACTTGTTTAGAAGTATTAGCTTTTGTCCTCAACTTTGTTCTGTTATAATTATATATTACCATTCGAACACCATCAATACGAATTTTGTGGAAACTTTTTTCTCTGTTGTTGTGTAAGCATCATAATGCATCTTTGCCTCTGCCCCTTGGTACACAAAGCCCAAAATGTTTGCCATCTGCCCTTTATAGAAAATAACTGCTTATTCCTGACCTATCAGATAATAGAAAAGGACAATGGGAAAAAATAGTTAACAGCAAACAAAATAAGATGACAGCAGTTAAGTCCAAACATGTAACTAATCATAACAAATATACATTGTTGAACTCTTCTAATAAAGACAGAGGATTGGATATGTATTTTTTATCTAGATATATGTTGCTGATAAGAAATAGATGTAGAATAAGACCTCAAAAAAATTGAAAATAAAGAAACAGAAGAAGACATAGCAGGCACATTCTAACCAAAACAAAGCTATAGAGATGTTAATTTTAAAAAATATAATTTAAGTAAAAAATGCTAATATGGATAAAGAAGAAACCAACATAATAATAAAAATAATTGACCATAAGGAAGATATGGGAATACTGCAAACAACAGGGAATAAAGAAAAACTGACAGAAACAGATCCATTTAAGAAATCCACAGAATAGTCAGTTTGAACTCACTTTCACCTATTAGATCAAGCAGACAAAAAAAAATGAAAGGTTAGTAAGGTTATAGATTTGAACACCAAAATTACCAAACATGGTATCATAGATACAGAGGCATGTACCAAATATGATAATAACATACAGTCTTTACAAGTAAAATACAGTGGTTTATTTTATTTTATAAGTTAACCACAGTCTAGGTCCTACGTGGAAATCTCAACAATGATTTTGAAAAAGCCCTTTTATCATATAGATAATGTTCTCCGATCACAACGCAATTAAATTAGAAATCAACAATAAAAGATCATTAAAAATGTTTGGACACTAGCATAAATTCTTAACATTCTGAAATTAAAATTTTAAAAAATTGCATGGGTTAAAGAGAGAATAGAAACAAACAATGGTGAAAGTGCTGGTAGTGAGGCATGGTGGTTCACGCCTGTAATCCCAGCACTTTGGGAGGCCAGGGCAGGAGGATCACTTGAGCTCCAGAGTTCAAGACCAGCTTGGGCAACATAGTGAGACATCATCTCTACTAAAAAAATAAAAAATTAGTCTGGCATGGCGGTGCATAACTGTAGTCCCAGCAACTCAACAGGCTGAGGCAGGAGGATGGCTCGAGGCCAGAAGATTGAGGCTGCAGTGATTAAATCACCACACTCCATACTGAGCAACACAGTAAGAACCTGTCAAGCAAAAAAGAAAAATACTTGTGAGATGATTGATAGAAGTAGATATTTAGCAGTATGTTTAATGAGTTATTTAGAGAAAAGAGTATCAAAATAATTCAGTTACATTTTAAATAAAAGAAAAATTATTTCAAAAAACAAGAAGAATGGAGATCATAACAGTAAGAATAAACTAATAAAATAAAAAACAGGCCTGGTGCGGTGGCTCATGCCTGTAATCCCAGCACTTTTGGGAGACTGAGGCAGACAGATCACCTGAGGTCAGGAGTTCAAGATCAGCCTGGCCAACATGGCAAAACCCCATTTTACTAAAAAATAAATAAAAAATAAAAAATAAATTAGCCGGGTGCAGTGGCTCACACCTGTAATCCCAGCTACTCAGGAGGCTGAGGCAGGAGAAATGCTTGAACCCAGGAGACAGAGATTGCGGTGAGCCAAGATGGCGCCATTATACTCCAGCCTGGGTGACAGAGCAAGACTCCGTTAAAAAAAAAAAAAAGAAAAAAAAAGGAAAAAAGAAAAGAAAACAATAGAAATGATGAACAGAGCCAAGTGTTGGTACTTTGAAAAATAAAGAAAGCAGGCAGAAGGTCAGAAAGACGGAGAGGAAAGAAGAAGGAAACCAACGAACATTCTTGAAAAGATGAGTCCCTCCCACCGTCCTGTCCCTGAGAGGCTGGCTGTTCTCAGAAGCCCAGTGCCATACATTTTCTCTGCTTGCTCCACATCTGTCTCCAAGGGTCACACTGGTGTCTACTGCTTCAGCTCATCTCCTCCTCCAGTCCTTTGCCTACATTACTACCCTACTTACATTTTTAATGTTCCCTTATTATTCTTAAAATATCATGCATATAAGATAAAGTCCACATTTCTCACCATGCACACAAGATCCTTTACCATCTGGTCACCAACTCCCTGCTCATCTTTCCATTCTCATCTCCATAACTCCTCCCATCCCTTGCCAACTGTGCCAGGGCCAGTCCCTTTGCCCACAGTGTCCTTGCTCTCTCCCCATGTCCCATGGAACCCCTAATAATTCTTAAGCAGCTCACTCATCTTTCCTTAATTCCTAGGCAAAATGAATTCATTCCTTTTCCATGTTTACACACATGCACGCTTTCTGTGATGTTTAACTCTCTAAGGTGATTATAAATATATATTTTTTCTCTTCTGCTAAAAAATATGTGGTTTTTTAGGAGACACATCTCACCCTCAGATACTTCTTGTGGCCTGACAAGCCAGTGGCATGCAGTAAGCAGTAAGTATTAGTTCTCACACCAAGAAACCATATGAAAATTGAAATGTTTGATCAGTATTTGTTGCAAGAAAATTGAAATATTTCATCAATATTTGTTGCAAAAAAACAATGTTTGCTATTAAAATGGAAGGATCTGGACTTTTCACTGACTTTTATTTTTATCCTGGCCTTGAGATTACCTGGTTGATTTCCAGGTTTACTCTTGCCCACCTGACACCCTTATCATATCCTCATTAGAAATACACTAAGCAAGCAACCAAATATTTTGTTAACCAATAATATAACAGGAAAAATAAGCAAAACCCCATGCATCTTCCAACTTTTGTCTCATTTTGCATGCCTTCCTCTGTTTAGTAAATTATATGATTTAAATGCAAAAGTCCCACCATGAAAGAAACCTGACTATTCACCAAGGAGGAGAACAGAAGGAAAAACAAACTCTCCATTAATGTGTTTTAAAATTAAACCAGACATGCCTCATAAAATAATAGACAGCAGCTTCTGGTTAATTAAGCTGGAGTTATTATTTTTCAAAGAGTTGAGACAGGGGCAAAAATCAGGCAGATTAATTTTTGTTTTACTGAATTGATGTTATATTTGAGGGGCTTGAATAAAGCTTACCAAATTATGAACGGGCCTATGTCTTCCTTCTTTCGGCAAACTCTGTCTAGTATATACTTGAGGCTCTATGAAAACAGCTAAACAGCTTGCAAGTGAGTTGGGAAATGTCAGTGAGTAAATCAGGGAGGACAATAAAATTGGAGAAGGGGGCTATGCCCATCTACACTGTAGCATGTAGCCCACAGAAGACTTCATTATGAGACAACATAACTGCCCAACGGGTTCTCCTCATCCACTACCTAGACAGAGTCCATTTATCAGGACAGGGGAATTGCAATAGAGAAAGAGCATAATTCATGCAGAGCTGACTGTGGGGAGACCAGAGTTTTATTATTACTCAAATCAGTCTCCCAAAGACTCGGGGATTAGGGTTTTTAAGGATAATTTGGTGGGTAAGGTCCAGCGAATTCGGAGTGCTGATTGGCTGGGTCAGAGATAAAATTATAGGGAGTCGAAGCTGTCCTCCTACACTGAGTCAGTTCCTGAGTGGGGACCACAAGATGAGATGAGTCAGTTTATCGATCTGGGTGGTGCTAGCTGATCCATCAAGTGCAGGGTCTGCAAAAATATCTCGAGCACTGATCTTAGGTTTTGTAATAGTGATGTTACCCCCAGGAGCAATTCGGGGAGGGTCAGCATCTTGTAGCCCCTCACTGCCTAACTCCTAAACCATAATTTTGAATCTTGTTGCTAATTTGTTAGTCCTACAAAGGCAGCCTAGTCCCCAGGCAGGAATGGGGTTTGTTTGGGGAAAAGGCTGTTAGTATCTTTGTTTTAAAGTTAAACTATAAACTAAGTTCCTCCCAAAATTAGTTTGACCTATGACAGGAATGAACAAGGACGACTTGGAGGTTGGAAGCAAGATGGAACGGGTTATGTCAGCAATGGCAGTTTCAACCCCTACTCTTGAGTCCTGAAGGGAAAATTGAGCTTCCCCACATGGGCTGGGTGGAAGGCATTCCTGGTAGCAGGGACTGGGTGAGCACAAACTTAGTGGCTTGAAACAGCAAACAGATGTAATGGGGTGTAGGGAGTGAATATGTGGGTTCGTATTGCCAAGGTTCTATCAGCTCTGTAGTATGGCACTGAAATAGAGATGACTTTAGTCACAAGCATTGATATTAAAGACAACTTAAAATCAAGTCAAAATAACATTAATGTTGGCGGAAAAGTCTTGTTCGACCTCTCAGGAAATCTTCCCGTGGAAATTCCTACTGCAGTCATTACTTTTTTTTAAGACCTTCAACTTTTTATTATGATCATCAAAAATATTGTCATTTACCAGTTTTACTTTTTTAAAAAAATTCATTTTTAATTCAAATTTTTATAGATTGAAATGGAATGGAAATTCAAATTTTAAAAAGTAAATTTATTTTGTAAATATACACAAAAATTAGGACAGATAAACTTAAGGGTAGTTTTTTTAACTTGACCTTGTATTGAAGTTGGAATTGCCAGTTAAAATTTAGGACTCCAATTAAATTTGAATATTTATTCACTATTTGGGGCATACTAAAAAAAGTGTGTATCTGAAATTCAAATTTTGGGGGGCATCCTCCTCTATTTTTATTTACTAAATCTGGCAGCTCTAACTGGAATATAACTTAGTTGTATCCCTCCCAAGCTTTATTTGTGGTTAGGCATTTGAAAATGTTGGTCATATAACACAAAGCAGAACTGAACACACAAGCAATCAACCCATTTGCAACATGATGAAAAATTCTCTTAAGATTTCCTGGTACCACTTCTATTCAACATAGTACCAGAAGTCCTAGCCAGAGCAACCAGACAAGAGAAATAAATAGAGGGCATCCAAATCCATAAAGAGGAAGTCAAACTGTTGCTGTTTGCTGATGATATGATTGTATACCTAGAAAATCCTAAAGCTTCTAGAGCCGATAGATGATTTTAGCAAAGTTTCAAGATACAAAATTAATGTACAAATCAGTAGCTCTGGTATACACCAATAGTGACCAAGCTGAGAATCAAATAAAAAATTCAACCCCTTTTACAATAGCTACAACAAAATAAAATATGTAGGAATATACCTAACCAAGGAGGTGAAAAACATCTACAAGGAAAACTACAAAACACTGCTGGAAGAAGTCATAGACAACACAAACAAATGGAAATACATTCCATACTTATGAATGGGTAGATTCAATATTGTGAAAATAATTATACTGCCAAAAGCAACCTACAAATTCAATGCAATTTCCATCAAAATACCACTATTATTCCTCACAGAACCAGAAAAAAAATCCAAAAATTCATATGGAACAAAAAATGAACCCATATAGACAAAGCAAGACTAAGCAAAAAGAACAAATCTGGATGCATCACATTACCTGATTTCAAACTATACTATAAAACCATAGTCACCAAAACAGGATAGTACTGGTATAAAAATAGGCACATAGACCAATGGAACAGAATACAGAACCCATAACTAAAGCCACTTACTTACAGCCAACTGATCTTTGACAATGCAAACAAAAACAGAGTGGAGAAAGGACACCCTATTCAACAAACGGTGCTGAGATAATTGGCAAGCCACATGTAGAAGAATGAAATGGGATCCTCATCTCTTGCTTTATACAAAAATCAACTCAAGATGGATCAAAGACTTAAATCTAAGACCCAAAACCATAAAGATTCTAGAAGATAACATGAGAAAACCCTTCTAGACATTGGCTTAGGCAAAGACTTTATGACCAAGAACCCAAAAGCAAATGCAACAAAAATAAAGATAAATAGATGGGACTTAATTAAACTGAAAAACTTCTGCACAGCATAAGAAACAGCCAGGAGAGTAAACAGACAACCCACAGAGTGGGAGAAAATCTTCACAATCTATACATTCAACAAAGGACTAATATCTGGAATTTACAAGGAACTCAAACAAATCAGCAAGAAAAAAAAACCAATTCTATCAAAAAGTGAGCTAAGAACATGAATAGACAATTCTCAAAAGAAGATATACAAATGGCCAACAAATGTATGAAAAAATGCTCAACATCACTAATGATCAGGGAAATGCAAATCAAAACCATAACGCAATACCACCTTATTCCTGCAAGAATGGCCACAGTCAAAAAATCAAAAACTAATAGAAGTTGGTGTGGATGTGGCAAAAAGGGAACACTTTTACACTGCTGGTGGGAATGTAAACTAGCACAATCACTATGGAAAACAGTGTGGAGGTTCCTTAAAGAACGAAACAACTACCATTTGATCCAGCAATCCCACTTCTGGGTATCTACCCAGAGGAAAAGAAGTCGTTATATGAAAAAGATATTTGCACATGCATGTTTATAGCAGCACAATTTGCAATTGCAAAAATATGCAACCAGCCCAAATGTCCATCAATCCAATCCAAGTGGATAAAGAAATTGTGAGATACACACACGCACACACACACACACACACACAATGGAATACTACTCAGCCATAAAAAGGATGAAATAATGGCATTTGCAGCAACCTGGATGGAACTGGAGACCATTATTCTAAGTGAAGTAACTCAGGAATGGAAATCCAAACATCATATGTTCTCACTCATAAATGGAATCTAAGTTACAAGGATGCAAAGTCATAAGACTGATACAATGGACTTTGGAGACTCGGGGGAAAGGATGGGAGGGGGATGAGGGAGAAAAGACTACACATTTGGTACAGTGTACACTGCTCAGGTGATGGGTGCATGAAAATCTCAGAAATCACCACTAAAGAACTTATTCATGTAACCAAATACCACCTGGTCCCCAAAAGTCTTCTGAAAACTAAAAAACCAAAATGCAAAAAAACAAAACAAAACAAAAAATTTCCTGGTACTCCATTTTCCCAAACTTCTCTCTGTGTACATGTTTCATGATGGTTAATTCTATATGTCAACTTGACTGGGCCACTGGGTGCCCAGATATTTGGCCAAACATTCTTCTGGGTGTTTCTGGATGACATGAACATTGGAATTGGTAGACTGAGTAAGGCAGCTTGCCCTGCTCATTGTGGATGGGCTTCATCTAATCCTTTGAAAGCTTGGTTAGAACAAAAGGCTGACCTTGCTATGAGTGACAGGGACTTTCTTCTGCTTGACTGCCTTCAAGCTGGGACATCAGTCATTTCCTGCCTTCAGACACAAACTAAAGGATTGACTCTTCTGATGTCTCAAGCCTGCCAGCATTCAGACTAGAATTCTACCATCGGCTTTCCTAGTTCTCAGGCCTCAGACTTGGACTGGACCTACACCATTGGCTCTCCTGAGACTCCAGCTTGCTGACTCACACTGCAGATCTTGGACTGTCAGCCTCCAGAATCATGGGAGCCAATTCCTTATGATACATCCCTTTCCATCTATAGGCGTCCTGTTGGTTCTGTTTCTCTGGAGAACCTTAATGTGCCTGTGGAACTAAAATTGTATTCTACACAAAACTTGCTTCACGGGTCTCCACTACAATCTGAAAATACACGTTCCAAGTTTTGCCTCAGTCTCTGGGAATATTCACTGCCTGGATGTTTAGCTGAGATTACAAACATTCTATTTATTCTTCCTAGCTCCATTGGTGAAGTGGTCACTTACAGTTCACTTTTCAATCAGCAATTTTGTTCTTCTGCATTTTAAAACAGATATTTTCTTTAGATTCCAAAATAATATTCTATTAAAACAGCCACTTATTGGAAGGCCCTTAGTATGTATGTCATGGTCTCTGCAAAGAGAACTTCAAGTTCAAGAGACGTGAGTCCGAGTGAAAAGCACACCTGTGATCTATAAAATGCACAAGAGACAGTGACTGTGTCCGTGGCCACACTAAGGCAACGTCCTTGTGTTCTGGTCTCATCTCTAAAATATCATATATCATATAGGGTCACCTCCTCTAGGCTACCCCCGGAATAGACATTTTCCCCACAAATCAGACCCAATTGCTGCTTCCCTGTGACTCCCTTTGCACCAAACACACATGCCTCTGGTGTGCATGTCCCATATTGGTACTTCATTATTTGTTTGCATGTTTACTTTTTGTTGAAAGAGTCTGGAATTTCCACTTCTCTGCAACCCCAGCATGTCACACCATTCCTGATGTCCAAAACACATTCTGTAAGGGTTTACTTTGTACTTATCTTACCTGACACTTCCATTTTCTTTTAAGCAAGGTGTGTCTGACTCATCACTGTGTCCTCTCCACCCATGGTATTGGGCAGCACCTTCATCCCAGGCCCACTGCTAAGCACTTCCATGGAAGAAGCCTGTGACCAGCAACAGGAGAAAGGAGTCTCTAATCACTGTCATTCATATTTTCATTTTTCTCCAGTTTCACTTGGGTCTGGGCAATTCTCACAGGTGTGTTTATTCTGTCCCTAGGCTCTGACACTTACATTTTTATGTGAGTAATAATCCAATAGTCAGACCAGATAAATTCTTCTCTGTTTCCTTTTGCTGGTGATATATCTCACTGCTCAGGCCACAGGTGGTATTGCCAACTTCAGCCACCATAAATGTTCAATATTAGACAACATATAGTCACTCAGAGCTGGCAGTACAACATAGCTTCTGCAGGTGATATTTGATAGGCAAAATTCCTTTCCTAAATGCACCCTACTGACTTCAGATATTTTACTGCAAATAATCATAATACTGAACTTAAAACTTCTATAAGTTCACAGTGAAAACTCTGATCAGATTACATATATGCTCAAGTTTTATTGTTCTCTTAAATTTGGAAGCAATAAATATGTAATAAAAATGAAAACATATCTTAATATTATTTTCCCTGATGTCCTTTCTCTACAGAATATCCTCGACTTTTACTTACAGATAGGTTGATAAACAGTGGAAATAAAAAGTCTACAGCTACAAAAACCTCTTTTAAACTGAATTTATATTAAACTTAGGATAGCTCCATTCAGCCCTACTGGCTGAAAACCAACATTCCTAACCATTTGTTTATCCAAACAGTGGTTCTATGTACCCAGACAACCAGTGCGATGGTGATGCTATGTGCTGATGTTGAAGCCGAATTGATGCTGGGGGAGGGAAGCTCAGGTTAAAGTTTGCTTCTCTCTTCCCTCCAACCCAACTTCCCTCCATCAAGCAAGCCTCTGGGAAGCTTGCTTTGAAGTGTATCTTTTTCATTTCCCTCCCCAGCTGGAGGCTTGTGGACCACGGTCTCACTGTTTCAAATTCACTGTGGTTTGTAAATAGAAATATTTCATCCTAGCAGAGTAACTGAAAACAGAGGTTTCTATAAGTACCTAGGCCCACCACCCATGGAGGCCACAGGGTAAAATTGCAACAGGACCCATCTCTCTGGTTGTCCCAATCAGCCAGAGAATTTGCCTCTGCGTTTAGGGTCTCGATTTTTCCAGGAAGGTCACAAAAATTGGTCCTCATCTTCCTCCACCCTGAAGGTGAAAGCAGAGTAGGAAGTAGCATTGAGCTTATCCTCCACCCAGGCCCCAGTATCAGGAGCATTGAGCTTATCCGCCACCCAGGCCCCAGTTTAGTATCAGACTGACTATCCTGTAACTTTGCAGAGAACACATTTGTGAAAAGCATAATCAAGGAAGGCTCAGCTGAACCATGTGCATCATTTTGATCATTTCTTCATAAATAGATAACTGACTTAAGTAAGACCTAAAAGTTTATGGGGTTTTATTGACTATAAACCTAACTTTCTTTAAAGTGTTCTACAATAGGAACATAAAATTGGGAGAAACTCCTTAACGACCTCTCACTATCTTTCAAGCATCATCAACAACAAGTTTGGCACAAAGTCTCTGTTTGAGGGAAAAAAAATTGTCATTAGTTTCACTCAAATCATTACTATCACTCAATAATGAATGAGAGTCATTATCATCCAATAAGCTCTTGTCTAGCTGGGCTTGGTTAATGAGTCACTCCAGCATTTGGGATGAGAGCTGTGTTGGGATGGACTAGGATGAGAGGGAAGGTCCGTTCCCACAGTTGCCCACATTGCAGACGTTGTCTGATGGACAGGTAGTTAAGTTCATTAAGATGAGTAAAATAAAAGCAGAAATCAGATGGGTTCTCTCTATCCCACTGATCACTCCATTTTTGAACCCATTTCCCATACTGTGGCCAAGATGGTTTCCCAAAACAAAAGTCCTTTCATTCACCTCTGGAAATATCCGGGGTCTCCAAATAACATGAACTCAAGTCCTGGAATGCAAGTCCTGTCTGGCTCAGAGCACCACAGCTTGTGGGAAGCTGCCTTCCTATCTATCCAGCATTTTACCTCCTGCCACAATGCCTTCTTCCTATTGCTAATTATCAAGATTTTTAAATTATTTCTTGTATTTTTACTGCATTGCCTGTCTATCTCCCTGAGTGGATTATTGGCTCTCTGTGGACAAAGCAGGCTAACTAGTCTTCTGAATCCCAAGACACAGGTGTAGGGCTCGCCAGTAGACTCTCAGGACCTGTAAGATAAGTGCACAAGTTAGCAGAACGTGGCTTTCCATTTGCAGGTCAGTAGGGTAGATGATGTATAATAATGTTCTGTGATCCTAAATCTTTCAAAATGGAGTCACTTATCACAAGTGACTCATTTCACAGTGAAGTTGCTGACCCCCCAGAGTGAGAAGCATGTGTATGGTGGACTGTGGCAATTAGATGACACCTGCTGTGACCAGGCACCCCCAATACCTGACTAGAAAGTGAAGCCAACAGGAGACTGAGGTCATGGTCATGGACACTCCTACAGAGGTCATAAGAACAGCAAAGAAACTGACCCTGGTGAGATGCTTGCAGAAGCTCTGCCCACGAGAAATTGGGCCTCTTTTCCATCAGGCAGTGGCCAACAGAAGCTCTGCTGGGAGAAGGGCACCCCCTGCCTAAGAGTTAGCATAATCAGGCTGATGGCACCCCACACTAGATGGGGACTTAGTTCATCTTTGGAAGGTCCAGGGGCTGTGGGAAAGGTGGAACAGCCCAGGCTGATGTCAAAGTCCCTCTTCCCCTTCTCCCAGCAATTCCTCTCTAAAGAGGAGGATTGGTATCTCCCAGACAAACTTCAAGATCAGTGGAGAAGTCTCAGCCATGTCCTCTCCCCATTGTGTCCCTGCACGGCCTGTCTCTGGACAAGCTTCTGCCCTATAGCTCCCTCTGCTCACACCCCTCTGCAGCCAAGGTTGGAGAATCCTCATCCTTGCTTAACTCTTTCAGCTGCTCCCTATTGCCTTCTAACCCCAAATCACTGGCACATCCCACAGGGCTCTGAGACTTCAGGCCTCTGCCTCCTCTCAGACCACACTCACCCCTCAGCCCACAGATTTGAGCCATGCAGAGCCTTCCTCTTCCTGCTTATTTTACCTTTACCCTCCCCACTGAAGCTTCCTTGCAGCCCCACTCAGCCCACACAGCAGCATAGCTCCTCCAGGAAGCCCTCTCTGAGTTTGGCCTGATCTTCATTTTCACAACCCCTACTTCCCGGGATAATAGTCAGCACACTCCTAGTTACTCTTGCAATGGGGAACATGTTGAGATTTTTCCTCATAGTGTCCCCTTGAAATAGCACCAGAGGCAAATCCAGCCTGGTGCCTGCTTTTGTATTGCCCTGAGCTAAGAGTGGCTTTTATATTTGTAAATGGTTGTATGAAATTACAATAAAATTCTAAGCCCCCTGACTGACTGAACAGACCACTCTTAGCCAAGGAGACTCCAGAAGAACTTTAAAAACTAAATTTCAGGGCCATCACAGGAGGGAGGTTGGTCGTGTCTCAGTAGATCCCCTTTCCTAGTTAACTGTTGCCAGACCTTTTTTTTTTTTCCCCCAAGAGTTAAACAGAAACATGCCCTGGAAAACAACAGAAGACTCCTCCACTGACCAATGCGTGACACTGTAGCCAGACTCCTTGCACTTTTTATGGCTTTGATATTGACAGCTGACCAGTTTCCTTCCTGTTAAGTGACCCTGACCACAGGCAGCTTGTGCCAGTTTACAGAGGCTGTGCACTAAGCACCCCTACATCTAAAGTTTCACCTTTGGAGGTATACAGCCTAGGTTTACTGCATTTTAATGTTAAGTCTCCACCCCAAAGTAAACATTGGATGTCTGTAACGTATATGTTTGCTTACCACAGGTGCACATGATTCCCCCATGTGAATATTCTAGTTCTAGTTCCTCCTATTGTAACACTGAAGTAGCAAAAGAACTGTTGATGAAAAAAAGTCAAACTGTAAAATATTTAAAGAGGTTTATTCTGAGCCGAATATGAGTGAACAAGGCCCAAAACAGTCTCTAAAGGCCCTGTTAACATGTGCCCAAGGTGGTTGAATTACAATTTGGTTTTATGTGTTTTAGGGAGACATAAGACATCAATTGATACATGTCAGGTATACACTGGTTCTGTTTGGAAAGGTGGGACAACTCAGGGTGGGGGGCCTTAAAGGTCATAGATGGATTCAAAGATTTTCTGATTGGCAATTGGTAAAAAGAGTTAAATTATTATCTACAGACCTGGAATCAACAGAAAAGAGTCTGGATTAAGAAAAGGGATTGTGGCGACCAAGGTTTGTATTATGTAGATGAAGTCTCCAAGTAGCAATCTTCAGAGAGAATAGACAGTAAATGTCTGTTATGGGACCTAAAAAGGTGCCAAACTCTTAGTTAAATCTCTCCTGGATCAGGAAAAGACCTGGAAAGAGAAGGGGATTCTCTATAGAATGTAGATTTTTCTCCACAAAAGACTTTTTTCAGGGCCATTTAAATATAAGTCAAAGAAATATTTCTGGGCAAAATAGGGCCTGCTATCTGTCATGTGATGCTGTATGAGAGTCAGGTTGGAATTTGGTATCTTATTGCTACAAAGTGTCTGTGTTTAATGCCAATGCTTGTCAGTTATGCCTGAATTCCAAAGCAAGGAGGGTATAATGAGGGATATATAACACCATTGTGGCCTGAACTCGTTTTTCAGATGTACTTTGTAATACTCGGCTGAGAGTAGGGGTTCATTCAGTTGGTTAAGGGCTTAGAATTTTATTTTTGGTTTACAAAACTAACATAACTAACTTCATTTTTGTTTAAGGGGCCTTTACCTATTTCTGCACATAGGCTAGGATACTTCTAGAGCAATGAGATAACATGCAAAAGCAGCAATCATGGAGTTTTTACAACTAACTCTGGGATTAAGGGGAAAGTATATAAAAATTATTTGTTAAAATTTTATGTGAGCATTGTTGATATAGAACAGCTGGGCTCCCAGCTAACCCCTACCCTCAAGCCTGGAACCTTGGCCCTAAGTGAAAACAGCTGACCCCATTTTTCCACCCAAATGGAGCCCACCCTGCCCCCTATCCTGTGCCCACAAAAAGGCTTCAGCTGGCAGAGCAACACAAGTGGCTGACAAGCAGGGATGCAGACTGCTGAGTGTCAAGGATACAAGTGGCTGAGTGGTGAGCAGAGAAACTGCTGAGTATCAAGGATACAAGCTGCTGAGCATCAGGAAGACAAGCTGCTAAGTGTTGGGGACACAAGCGGCTGAGCATCAAAGACTACAGCTGAACGTGGCTAACTTCAGTCCATGCAGCTTCAGGAAAAGATCACCTTCTTCCCTCACCATCCCCTTTCCATCTCTCATCCCACCAAAAGCCATTACCAAATAAAATCCTCTGCATACACTGGCCTTCAATCCATTCGTGTACTCTGATGATTCCTGGATGCTGGACAAGAACGTGGGTGCCGAGAGGGCAGGGGCTTGGACGCTGCTGTGGGGCCTGCACAGAGCCTGCTCCCACCAGAGAGGAGTGACTGGCTGGTTCCAGCATTCATTCCCTCCAGTTCCCACACTCCCTTGCTTGCATGCTCCCTCTCATGAGGAGTGGTCAGCAGTGGGCTGAGTGAACGAGCCACCTAGTTCCCCCCCATGAAGGGGGTCAAGGGAACAATCCCATCTCACTGTGACCTGACCAAAGACAAAAAAGTTCCCAAACTCCTTGGATCCTTGCTGGCACCCAGTTGTCTGCAGTTTTCAGTCACCTCTTGATCTTTACCCTGTCATCTTCCCCCTTTCCCTTAACATAAAAGAGCCTAAAATCTGTGCTGACTTAAGATGGTACTTTAGAATGCCAGTTCTCAGTTTTGCTGGCTCTCTGAATAAACCTGCTTTTCCTCCCACCAACTCTCCTCTCTCCTGTTTGACTTTTGAGCAATGAGCAGCCAAACCTGGGTTCGGTTACACCATAACCTGTTAAATATGTATGTTCAGCCAGTCCATGTAGCATGAAACTCCTGTTCCACCCTTCCTCCCTCGAAGAGCCTTTCTGTCTCAGCTGGAGGCCCTGATTCCCAGCCTGCAGGTCGCCATCCTTCTGAGAAATAAAGTACTCCTTGTGAAATTTATAGATCTTGTGATTTTTAAGCTGACAGTTGTAACAAAACAATACACACACACACACACACACACAATCAAAAACAAAGAAGAAGAATTGGGAGAGATCATGTGTGGCTTGAAAAGCCTAAAATATTTACTCTCTGGCCTTTTAGAGAAAGTTCGCTGACCCTTGACCTAGAACGACGCCTTGGCACACAGTAGGTGCTCAACTAGCATTTGACAAACAAGTGATTATCTGTAGCCGAAGGCATGCCAGAGGCTGTGTTGTCTGCAGGGACGTGCTCTTTGGGCTTCATTAGCAAATTGGCGCAGATTAAACTTTAGATTCTGGGAGTGACAGTTGGAAGCATCAGAAAATTGTTCCTGACACAGGTTGAGTATTTATGGGGAGGGGGTGGAAGAAAGATCTCTTTCTGGTATACTTGTGAAGGAGCCTAGGGAATTTCACCCCAACATATGGCATCCTGGTATGCTGATTATTTTAAATTAAGGGCGCCTGAAGATCAGCAGATGTTGAAATTGGTCTACTCAGATATGCACTTTTCTACTCAAGAACATAGAACACAATCACCTTCCATCCCCTCCCTGAAATCTCATTATCTATTGAAGAAAGGAAGAATGAGGAAGGAATACAACCACACCTTGATGGACTTTTTCACCAGATAATGTCTGCCTCCTGAGCTCATTCAAATTCCAAAAAGACTTATTTACAAGATGATTTCTGTCTCCCAGGTCCATTCATTCACCTAATAATTATTAACTACCCCTCCAAAGAATTGCCTGCATTCCCCATCTCCTCCCTCCCCTATAGAGAAGGCATATTCACACCTCTACCTGTTGGGTTGTTGGGTTATCAACACAGTAATGAAATTGTGTGCCTTTTTCTCTGCTAATATGTCTATTGTCAATTCACTTCACCAGACTTAGACTTGAAACTTCAGAGAGAAAAGTTGAACCTCCCTGTATTTGCATCAGAAACTGCCAGAGACATTTTTAAGTACAGTCATGTGTATCTTAATGATTGAAATGCATTCTGAGAGCCGTGTCATTAGACAATTTCCTTATTAGGTGAACATCACAGAGTGTATTTACGCTAACCCAGAGGGCATAGCCTACTACACGCCCAGGCCATATGGTGTTACCTATTGCTCCTAGGCACAAACCTTTATGGCATGTTATTGTAATCACTCAAGCGGTTCACCTTGCCTGCTGCCTAGACAGAACCGATTCATCAAGACAAGGGAATTGCAATAGAGAAAGAGTAATTCATGCAGAGCTGGCTGTGCAGAGACTGATTATTGCTCAAATCAGTCTCCCTGAGCATGCGGGGAGCAGAGTTTTTAAGAATAACGTGGTGGGTTGGGGGAAGCTAGTGAGCCAGGAGTGCTGATTGGTCAGAGATGAAATCATAGGGAGTCAAAGCTGTCTTCTTGTTCTGAGTCAGCTCCTGAGTGGGGACCACAAGACCAGATAATCCAGTTTATCCATCTGGGTGATGCCAGCTGATCCATCAAGTGCAGGGTCTGCAAAACATCTCAAGCACTGATCTTAGGAGCAGTTTATGGAGGGTCAGAATCTTGTAGCCTCCAGCTGCATGACTTCTAAACCATAATTTCTAATCTTGTGGCTAAAGTTAGTTCTACAAAGACAATCTAGTCCCCAGGCAAGAAGCAGGTCTGCTTTGGAAAATGACTGTTACCATCTTTGTTTAAACTATAAACTACAAACTAATTTTCTCCCAAAGTTAGTTCAGTCTACGCCCAGGAATGAAGAAGGGCAGCTTGGAGGTTAGAAGCAAGATGGAGTCAGTTAAGTTAGACTTCTTTCACTGTCTTAGTCATAATTTTGCAAAGGTGGTTTCACTACTGAACTAAATACTGAAGACAGTTGTAACATGATGGTAAGTATTAGTGTATCTAAACATATCTAGCCATAGAAAATGTACAGTAAAAGTACAGTAGAAAAGATTTTTTGTTTTGTTTGTTTTTGAGCTGGAGTTTCACTTTTGTTGCCCAGGCTGGAGTGCAGTGGTGTGATCTCAGCTCACTGCAACCTCCACTTTCTGGATTCAAGCAATTCTCCTGCCTCTGCTTCCCGAGTAGCTGGGATTACAGGCACCTGCCACCACACCCAGCTAATTTTTTGTATTTTTAATAGAGACGTGGTTTCACCATGTTGGCCAGGCTGGTCTCAAATTCCTGACCCCAGGTGATCCACCCGCCTTGGCCTCCCAAAGTGCTATGATTACAAGAATGGAAAAGATTTTTTTTAAAAAAAAGACATCTGTTGATATGGTTAGGCTCTGTGTCCCCACCCAAATCTCACCTTGAATTCTGATCCCCATAATCTCCATAATCCCCATATGTCAAGGGAGAGACCAAGTTGAGGTAATTGAATCATAGGGTGCTTTCCCCAATGCTGTTCTCATGATAGTGAATGAGTTCTCACAAGATCTGATGGTTTTATAAGGGGATCTTCCCCCTTAACTCAGCACTTCTCCTTCCTGCTACCTTGTAAGGAAGGTGCCTTGCTTCTCGTTCACCTTTCACCATGATTGTAAGTTTCCTGAGGCCTCCTCAGCCAGGCTGAACTGTCAGTCAACTAAACCTCTTTCCTTTATAAATTACCCAGTTTCAGGCAGTTCTTTACAGCAGTATGAAAATAGACTAATACCTCTGTATAGGATACTTACAATGAATGAATGGAGTTTGCAGAACTGAAAGTTGCTCTGGGTGAGTCAGTGAGTGGCGAGTGAATGTGAAAGCCTAGAACATTACTGTACACTACCATAGACTTTATAAACACTGTACTCTTAGGCTACACTGAATTTATGTAAAAATATTTTTATTTTTTCAGTAATAAAATAACCTAACTTACTGTAACTCTTTGACTTTATACACTTTCAAATTTTTTAACTTTTTGACTCTTTTGTAATAACAGCTTAAACACAAACACATTATACAACTGTACAAAAATATTTTCTTTCATTATATTCTTATTCTATCAATTTTTATCTGTCAAAAATATTTTATAATAACTTTTTAGAAATTTTAGAAAAAGCAAAGACACAAACACAAATGGTAGCCAAGGCCTACACACGGTCAGCATCGTCAGTATCACTGTCTTCCACTCCACATCTTGTCCTACTAGAAGGTCGTCAAGGACAATACTATGCTTGGAGCTGTCACCTCCTATGATAACAATGCCTTTTTCTGGAAGACCTCCTTCAAGGCATACCTGAGGCTGTTTTACAGTTAACTTTTATTTATTATTATTATTATTTTTGAAACGGAGTCTTGCTCTGTCACTCAGGCTGGAGTGCAATGGTGCGAGCTCAGCTCCCTTCAACTTCTGCCTCCCGGATTTAAGCAATTCTCCTGCCCCAGCCTCCTGAGATTACAGGAGAGATTACAGGCATGGGATTACAGGTGTTCACCACCACTCCCGGCGAATTTTGTGTTTTTAGTAGAGATGGAGTTTCACCATGCTGGTCAAGCTGGTCTTGAACTCCTGACTTCAAGTAATCCACCCACCTCACCCTCCTAAAGTGCTGGGATTACAGGAGTGAGCCGTCACACTCAGCTTAACTTAATTTTTAATAAGTAGGAGTATACTCTAAAATAACTATAGAAACTATGGTATAGTGAATAATAAACCAGTAACATAATCATGTATCATTATCAAGTATTATGAATTGTACATAATTGTATGTGCTATGCTTTTACAGAACTGACAGTACAGTAGGTTTGTTTACACCAGCATCACTACAAACATGTGAGTAACACTGAACTACAACATTATGACAGCTGTGTCACTAGGCCATAGGAATGTTTCATTGTGATCTTATGGGACCACTGTCGTGTATGCAATCTGTCATGAACAGAGACATTATTATACAGTGCATGACTGTACACATAGTGATGGAGAATTGCATTTTCTCCTCTCCAGCAAGCTCCCAGTATACAGTCATATTTTTAGAGGAATGAAAAGAAAAAAGGGGGAAAATCTAGAGTATAATTAAACCGAATAATAGCAGGCATCTTTTATGAACTACCACTACACATCCTGTTATCCTGTAATGAACATTTTTATGACTTCATGCTTGATATGGTTTTGCTGTGTCCCCAGCCAAATCTTTTCTTGAATTGTAACTCCCACAACTCCCACATGTCATGGGAGGAACCCGGTGGGAGGTGATTGAATAATGGAGGCAGATCTTTCCTGCACTGTTCTCATGATAGTGAATGAGTCTTATGAGATCTGACGGTTTTAGAAACAGGAGTTTCCCTGCACAAACCCTCTCTTTGCCTGCTGCCATCCATGTAAGACTTGACTTGCTCTTCCTTGCCTTCCGCCATGACTGTGAGGTCCCCAGCCATGTGGAACTGTAAGTCCATAAAACCCTTTTTCCTGTATAAATTACCCAGTCTCAGGTACATCTTTATCAGCAGCATGAAAACAGACTAATACAATGCTGTTTTTCTAATATATGTGTGACCAACTTCAGAGTTAATACGAGCCTTTTCTTGAAAGATTATATTCCTTAAAAATAAAAAAGGCTCCATAGTGAAATAATTTGTCATTTCAGGGAGCCATTTCTTCTGCATATTGAATGTCCAGGAAGGCAGAAGAGGATCTCTAATGATAAAGAACACAGACCAGACCAAGTTTAGTCTTGCTTAAGCCTATTGCTTCAACCCAGTTACTCAGATAAACAGACCTCTGAGTTCAGCCCACAGAGCAATAAATACTCTGTCTCCTTGTCTACTTTCTCTTACAGAGAAATATAATTCTCAGCAAAGCTCACTAATAAACAAAATAAATGTAGGTCTTTGAGATTGTTTTCCAGACCTTTTTTCCTGTCTTTATGACCTACAGTTTTGTTCAAATGAAAAAACTGAACAAGAATGTAAGAGTATTCCAGGCAGTAGGGACCTACAAAGCCTTGAAGGCAATGGGGAAGTTGGCATGTTTCAGGGAAAGAACAACAGATCAGTATGGCTGGTGCCCAGCATGGGAAGGGCCACCTGATGTGGCTGGGAGGCTAAGCAGGTCCAAGTCCTGTAGGGAGTTAGAACTTCCTTCTTGGGGCAAATCAACAAACAACCAGATGCTTCTGGTCCAAGAGGGGCTGGCCCAGTGGGGAGGGGATTACTTGGAAATGGTTTGCACTCACTTGCTTTTGAAAACAATCACGACAGACTGGAGAGGTATGAGCATTGGTTTCATACACTGTCTCTGTATTTACCATCGGGATGACTTTGGGAAAATTGTTTAATTTGTGAGAGTCCCAGATTTCTCTTTCTGCCATGGTAAAAGGCACACAACTTCATAGGGTCTCTGTGAGGACTGAATGAGAAACTACATACAAGGTTCCTGGAAAATGCCTTGCAGTTGGTAGGACATTTTTTATTTATTTAATTTTTTATTCTGCAGCACCTCTCTCTAAACATCCTTTCGTTTTTAGTGATCATAGCTAACATCCTGTGTCCCAGACTTTATTCCCACTGGTCTATATGAATTATTTCATGTAACCCTCACACCCTATAAACTAGGACTTATTGTTATTTTGCTTTATAGAAGGAGAAACTGAAGCACAAAGAGCGTTGATTAAAGTGCCCAAAATGACACAGCAACTAAGTAACGATCTGGGAGGTGAACCCAAATAGTCTGGCTCAAGTCCTCTCACAACCACAAAGCAAATTTGCCTATTGCACAATAATTATCCATCAGAGCCCCACGAACAACTGCTAAGGTGCATGTGTTATTTTTATCATGATTTTCCACATGAAGAATTTAAGGCTGAGAGTTCAAGTGGGTTGTCCCTGATCCATTAGCCACAAAGTAACCAAACAAGAGCTCTGACCTAAGCCAGAAGATTTCAAATTGTGGGTTCTTCCCACCGTACCCCATGGGAGGCCCACCCTCCTAAAGATGAACTAAAAGCAGGTTCCAATTTAATTACTAAAGGACACAGCTATTTACAGGCCTGGTAAATCATTGTGTAATTGGAGGATATTCCAAGAGTATCACTCTCCCCTAACCTTAGTGCCTGTAACATACTAAGACAATTTGAATTAGGGCCTCTGACTGCAAGATCCTCACATAATCCAACACTTGCAAACCATAGGAGCTGTGATTTATACAAATTATTTCCACATGTCTCATTTATACATATACAGTCACATCTAATTTTGATACATGTTATTTGATAATAACTATGGATATCCAAATCAATTTTGTTTTCAAAAGAAACAACATAGCAGTAAATCTTGTGTAAAAGCCAGAAAAGACAGAAGATAGATAAAGTATGTGTGTGTGTATACATGTATGTGTTTTCCAATCCTGGAAAGTGTGTTCTCTGCAAAGACCAAAGTATTAACTGTTCTGTAATAGTTTCTATAAAGTGAGAAACTTAACAAGGATCTCACTAATGCCATATAAGTTACAGTTATGAAAAGTCAGACATGGAACCCCCTTGGAGTGGAGTGTGTGAAGATTCCTCAGGCCCTACTGCTGTCTGCCTGTCTCATTGCTTCCATGTAACCTTACCCTTCTTCATGCTGGAGGGCTGGGTTCCACAGCATGGAGCCACATATAACCCTGGCTGGATAGGTATCAGAGACCCTCTGAAAGTCACTAATAATAAAGATGAACACTATGACCTTAACCACGCTGGGAAGCCAAAATCATAGCTCTGCACTTTCCAGAAATGATTCTTTCTCAAACCTCATCCTTGCAGTTTCCCGCTCATTTTAAAGTAACCCACAAGAAAACTGTGAGGAGCCTGAGCTATTTCACACTTGCTAAATTTCCCACTCCTTAGATGCTGAAAACAGAACATACTTGGGAACTTTTGTTGTCATACCTCGAAATTTTATGCTGATTATTTACCATGTAAATGCAACTGAAAATACAATCATTCTTAGCTACCAAACGTCATTTCGATTCAGTTATGCTGAGTCAGGATCTTTTACATATTCTGAGACAGAAATTTCTTTTTTTCCTATTTGGATGCCGTCTATTTCCTTCTCTTGCTTGATTGCCCTTACCATAACTTCCAATACTATGCTGAATAGGAGTGGTGAGAGAGGGCATCCTTGTCTTATGTCAGTTTTCAAAGGCAATGCTTCCAGCCTTTGCCCATTCAGTGTGATGTTGGCTGTGGGTTTGTCATAGATGGTTCTTATTATTTTGAGGCGTGTTCCTTTGATACATAGTTTATTGAGAGTTTTTAACATGAATGGATATTGAATTTTATCAAAAGCCTTTTCTGCATCTATTGAAATAATCATGTGGTTTTAGTCTCTGTTCTGTTTATGTGATGAATGACATTTATTGATTTGTGTATGCTGAACCAATCTTGCATCCTGGGGATGAAGCCTACTAAGTTGTGGTGGGTAAGCTCTTCAGTGTGCTCCTGTATTTGGTTTGCCAGTGTTTTGTTGAGGATTTTTGCATCAGTGTTCATCAAGGATATGGCCTGAAGTTTTTTTGTTTTGTTTTTTTTTTGTATCTTTGTCATGTTTTGGTATCAGGATGGTACTGGCCTTATAGCATGAGTTAAACTATCCCTGTTTGCAGATGACAGGCTCCTATATCTACAAAACCCCATGGTCTCAGCCCAAAAGCTTCTTAAGCAGATAAACAACTTCAGCCAAATCTCAGAATACAAAATCAATGTGCAAACATCACTAGTATTCCTATACAACAACAACGATCAAGTCAAGACCTTATCAGGAATGAATTCCCATTCACAATTGCCACAGAAGCAATACAATCCCTAGGAATACAGCTCACTAGCAAAGTGAAAGATCTCTACAAGGAGAACTACAAACCACTGCTCAAAGAAATAAGAGATGACACAAGCAAATGGAAAAACATTCCATGCTCACGGATAGGAACAATCAATATTGCAAACATGTCCATACTGCCCAAAGCAATTTGTAGATTCCACACTATTCCTATTAAACTACCATATGGACATTCTTCCCAGAATTTGAGAAAACTATTTTAAAATTCGTATGGAACCAAAAATGAACCCAAATAGCCAAGACAATCCTAAGCAAAAAGAACAAAGCTGGAGACATCATGCTGTCCAACTGCAAACTCTACTACAGAGCTACAGTAGTCAAAACAGCATGGTACTGGTATAAGAATAGACACATAGACCAATGGAACAGAATAGAGAACCCAGGAATAAGACTGCACACCTACAACTATCTGATCTTAGGTAAACCTGACAAAATCAAGCAATGGGGAAAGGATTCCCTATTCAATAAATGGTGCTGGGATAAATGGCTAGCCATATGCAGAAGATTGAAACTGGATCCCCTCCTTACACCATATACAAGAATCAACTCAAGATGGATTAAAGACTTAAATGTAAAACCCAAAGTTACAAAAACCCTGGAAGTCAACCTAGACAATACCATTTGGGACGAGGCACAGGCCAATATTTCGTGTTAAAGATGCCAAAAGCAATTTCAACAAAAGCAAAAATTGACAAATGGGATCTCATTAAACTAAAAAGAAGCTAAAGAAAAGAAATTATCAACAAAGTAAACAGACAGCGTACTGATTGGGAGAAAATCTTTGCAAACTATGCATCCAACTAGGTTTAATATCCAGTAGCTATAAGAAACAAACAAATTTATAAGAAAATAAACACAACCCAATTAAAAGTGGGCAAAGGACATGAACAGACACTTTTCAAAAGAAGACATACATGTGGCCAACACTCACATGAAAAAAAGCTCAACATTACTGATCATTAGTGAAATGCAAATCAAAACCACAATGAGATACCATCTAACACCAGTCAGAATGGCTAATATTAAAAAGTTAAAAAAAGTGACAGATGCTGGCAAGGTTGTAGAGAAAAAGTAGGAGTGTTGGCGGGAGTGTAAATTAGTTCAGCCATTGTGGAAGACAGTGTGGTAATTCCTCAAAGACCTCAAGACAGAAATACCATTCCACCCAGCAATCCCATTACTGGGTATATACTCAGAGGAATATAAATCATTGTGTTATAAAGACACATGCATGCATATGTTCATTGCAGCACTTTTCATAATAGCAAAGGCATGGAATCAACCTTAATGTCCATCAGTGATAGACTGGATTTTTGAAATGTGGTACATATATACCATGGAATACTATGCAGCCATAAAAAGAGGTGAGATCATGTTCTTTGCAGGGACATGGAGGGAGCTGGGGGCTATTGTCCTTAGCAAACTAACACAGGAACAGAAAACTAAATATCACATGTTCTCACTTATAAGCAGGAGCTAAATGATGAAAACACATGGACACATAGAGGTAAACAATACACACTGGGGCCCTTCAGAAGGTGGAGGGTGGGAGGAGGTTGGGAGGAGAGAATTAGGAATAAAAAATAATGTGTACTAAGCTAATACCTGGGTAATAAAATAACGGACAAAAAACACCCCCATGATTTTACTTGTGTTACAAACCTGTACATACACCCCTGAACTTAAAATAAAAGGTAAAAATAAAATAAAATAAAGCAATAAAAAGTTCTTTTTTGTTGTTTGTTTTTGAGAGAGAGTTTCACTCTGTCACCCAGGCTGGAGTACAGTGGTGCAATCACAGCTCACTGCAGCCTTGCCAGGGCTCAGGTGATCCTCCCACCTCAGCCTCCCACGTAGCTGGGACTACAGGCACAGGCCATTATGCTGAGCTATTTTTTGTAGAGACAGGGTTTCACTATGTTGCCCAGGCTGGTCTTGAACTCCTGGGTTCAAGAAATCCACCTACCTCGGCTCTCCCAAAGTGCTGCAATTACAGGCGTGAGCCACCGCACCTGGCCGAGGCAAAAATTTCTAATGATTATTCTATATTTTTTAATGTTGGTGAAACAAGATCAGAGGTGTAAAGGTTAAAAAAAAAAAAAAGAAAAGAAACCTTATAAGTACTAGAAGAAAATGTGAGTGAACCTGTCTTTAATATGGGAGTGAAGAAAACTCAAAACCCAAAAACAGTAAGAGAAAGGATTGACAGGCCAGGTGCAATGGCTCATGCCTGTAATCCCAGCACTTTGGGAGAGCTGAGGTGAGTGGATCTCTTGAGCCCAGGAGTTCAAGACCAGCCTGGGCAACATAGTGAAACTGTCTCTACAAAAAATAGCTCAGCATGGTGGTCTGTGCCTGTATTCCCAGCTACTTGGGAGGCTGAGGTGGATCACCTGAGCCCTGGCAAGGCTGCAGTGAGCTGTGATGGCACCGCCGTACTCCAGCCTCTAGTAAAAATACAAAAAATTAGCTGGGTGTGGTGGCACACACCTGTAGTCCCAGCTACATGGGAGGCTGAGGCAGGAGAATCGTTTGAACCTGTGAGGCAGAGGTTATAGTGAGCTGAGACCAGGATATTGCACTCCAACCTGGGCGACAGAGTGAGACTCCGTCTCAAAAAAGGAAAAAAAAAAAAAAAAAAGAAAAAAAGAAAAAGGATTGATAGATTTGATCTCACATACACACATTTTTTTTTATAGCAAAATGTAGTTATATTGTCTTGATGCACAAAATGTTCCTCTTTGTAGTAATATTTCCAGCCTTTAAATCTATTTTGTATGATATTAATGTAGCAACTCCTGTTGAAAGTCTTCATAGTGTATCCTTATCCAGGCTGTCACTTTCAGTCTATTTGTTTTTATATTCAAAGTAAGTATCTTGTAATAGTATGTATTAATAGTTAGTTCATGAATTTCTATACTGTCTTTTGACAAGTATCTAGTTCATTTCCCTTTAATTATTAATACTGTTGTATTTAAGATTGCTATTTTACTATTTTTAAAGTTTGTCTCATTTGTTTATTTTTCATCTCTTCTTCATTCCCTGCCTTGAGTGTGTGTGTGTGTGTGTGTGAGAGAGAGAGAGAGACAGAGAGAGAGAGAAATACATAGAGAGAAATATTTCAATATTTCATTTTAATTCTTTTAGTGGCCTTGTAGTTACCTCTTTGCATTACCGCAGGTAAAATACAGGAATCTCAAAACTGTGTATTTCTATGTATCCCCACACACCTTCTTTGTGATATTATTGCCTTATAGATTTCATCTATGGGTGTTACAAATCCATTAATGTAGTGCTATCATATTTGCTTTACAAAGTCACATATCTTTAAAGAAAATTAAGAGACAATGTATATGTTAATAATGTCTTTCATGTATCCACATACTTAACATTTCTGGTACTCTTCATTCCACTGGTAAATCAGAGTTATTTGTGCTGCTTTCCTTCAGCTTGTAGAACTTGCCTCAGCAATTTGTTGTTGTTGTCCATGTCTGCTTCTACCAACTTCTCTCGGTTTTTTGTTTATCTGAACATGTTTTTATCTTACCTTTATTTTTGACGATGATTCCACTGGACATCAAATTCTTAATTGATAAGAGTTTTATTTGTTTGTTTGCTTGTTTGGTTTGGTTTTATTCAGCACTTTGAATATTTTTTTTTTTTCCTATGTCTTCTAGTTCCCATGGTTTTGAAAAGAAGTCAGCCCTTAATCTTGTCACTGCCCCTCTATCTGTGATATGTTTCTTTGTTTCTTAATGCTTTCAGTATTGTTCCTCTGTCTTTTTGGCTTTCAGCATTTGACTATGGTATGTTTAGAAACAATTCTTTGGTGTTTATACTGCAAGAGGTTTGTTGAGTTCCTTGAATCTATAAAATAATGGTTTCCACCAAATTTATTTTATCAAATAGATACTTTTTCTGTTTTCTCTCTTTTCTTCCCTGAGATTCCCATACACGTAGGTTGGGCCACCTCATATTGTCCATAGGTCTCTGAAGTTTTGTTCATTAATCTTCAATACTTGTTCTCTCTTTTTTGTCACATTAGGTAATTTTTATTAATCCATTGTCAAGTTTATTTATTCTTCTGCTCTTCATAAAGTACTGTTGAACCCAACTAGCAAATTTTTATTTCAGTATTGAACTGTTTGTTCCAAGACTTTTTATTGTTTGCTTTCCTCTATTAAGTTTATCCATCCATTCATTACTAGCATATGTTTTCCAATTATTTAAATATATTTTGTTTTAATTCTCTGAATATATATATCATAGCATCTGTGAAGTATTTGCTAAATTCAATAAACAACTCTAACAATAAGGAAAGAAGTCAATTTCTATTGACTTCTTTTCTTCGCATGTGTCATACTTTCCTGTTTCTTTACATGTCTAGTGATTTTTGGTTTAAAACTAGAAAATGTAAATTACATGTAGTAATAAGTCTGTGGTAATTTTTCTGAGGATTATTTTTTTTTTCTGGATTCATACTGCAAATTCCATCTCCCCCCAATAAGCAGCTGCTCCTATGTATTCATAGGACTTCCTCTGCTCCGTTCATAGATTGTCACTTGTATGTCTCCCCTGTGCTTGTGAAATTTGGTGGTCAGCCAAGAATTTGAGCAGAGATGAGGCTTCACCTCTGTTTTTCTTGCTTGTAGAGATTCTCATTTTCAGTTACTCTGCTGGATTTGGGCTCTGCATTGTAACATTTCAAGCCCACTCAACTTCAGCTGTCACTCAGTCTCCTCATAATTGGAGAATACAGACAGTTTTTTAAAAGTAACAAACTCACTCATCTGTTTCCACATAGATGTGTGGATTATCTTTCAGGCATCTAGTTCTCTCCATCCTCTTGTTGCTTTTTGCGGGGTCCCTTGTGGTCTCACCTACAATGACATATTTAGCTGTCAGCCAGAGTTTGGGAGCTTATTCCTGAATTTGGGTCTTACCCTTTCCGAGGTGCTGGTATTGCCATAATTTCCACTTTCAATTTTCAGCTGTTTTTTCAGCTCTGAACTCTGACTTCTGACAGGAAGGCCATGTTTTGTCCAGTCACCATTCCTAAGAGCCATAATTAGGGTTGATCAGCCTTCTTATGCTCATGAGCCGTAAACTCAAAATTGTTGCCACTTCCATTTGCAATCTTTTGAAATTAAACTCCCTTGGCTTCTATTTGTTTTTGGATGCTTCCCAGTGTCTTTAAAGAGTTGATTTTTCCATTGTAACCCATTTTTAAAGATTATTATCTTCAGGGGTTCACATGACTACTTCCCTTCTCTGCCTGCTATGAAGTGGATGTTTGCCCAAAATGTATATGTTGAAATCCCGGTCCCCAATGTGATGGCATTAGAAGCTGGAACTTTTAGAATGTAACTAGGTCAAGCAGTGCACTTATAAAAAGACAGGAAAGACCCTGCTTTCCCACTTTCTACTCTCCCCCATGAGAGGACACAGCAAGAAGACAACTATCTGTGAACCAGAAAGACAGCCCTCACCAGAACCCAACCGTGCTGGCATCTTGATCTCAGAATTCCAGCCACAAGAACTGCAAGAAATTAATTTTAGTTATTTAAGCCACCCTGTCTATGGTATTCTGTTATGGAAGCCCAAACCGACTAAGGCACTGCCAGTACAAATAGTTGAGAGATTTTTCTGAAATTTTAAATATTTTAACGTACTTAAAATTTCCTTGAGTTTTTTAGTTTTGTATTTGTTAAAAATTACAAGTATATTGCATTATGCCAGAGGGTCTGCATCTGTTCTACATTTGGAAGGAATTTATTGAGTTATTTGTAGTCTAACATACAGTCTATGTTTGTTAATGGTGCATCATAAGCAGTGAAAAAATAGATGTATTCACAGGTAGAATGGGATAAAGTTTGATATATCTATTAGGTAATTTTATCAATTATGTTTTTAAGAACAACCATGTCACGTTTATTTTTTCTCTTTTAGGTCTTTGATAGGCTATTAGAGATTACTTAAAGGCTCTTGCTGCTATTATGTTTCTATCCACTTTGTTCTTATATTGCTTGCAGTTTACATTTCATGCATATTGATGCTATTGTATATTTTATGCACAGTGGTGGTGCGGACAATATTTTATATTATTTGGTACATAAAAACTCACGACAGTTATAGGTTTATTTTACAATGTATCTTCATTGTAAAATACTTCTCAGTCATGCTTTTCAATGATATATTTATTATTATTATTTTTTGGCGGTTTGACATGATTTTAGTTGTTTAAAACTAATCTGTGTGTTTCTTTTCTGATACAAAAGTATCATTAAGTATTACAGTTTTGCTGCAAGATTTTATAGAAACGTGTGGCAATATGGAAAATATTCTTATGTCCTCATCAGCTACTTAATCATTCTGAATTTTCTCACTTTCAAGACGGACTCAGGCTCAACCCAGACCCAGAGCATAAGGAGTTCAGCACTATTGTACACCGCCTGGGTTCATGCAGGCCCCCTTCTCTTAATTCCACGAATGTTCATATTTAAGGCAAGATATTCTTTGCTTAGCCCTTTCTATAAGCTAGGCACAATAAAACATACTGTAATTATATAATATTGAAACTGTCAACAATTATGTGAGGAAAGTGTTATCATCAGCAGTTGTACAGATGAGAAAATGAGGACTTGAACATTAATTTGCCCAAGGACACAGGTTCTTTCAAGGCATTTTACGGGTGTTACAGACCAGTTAGACCACGCATTGTAACTAGTAAGGGTGAGAGCTAGAGTCAGCAAAACTCTTGACTTCAAACATACTCCTTCACCTACCGTATCTACCCTCCTCCTTCTCATACCACTTCCCAAAAAGAGGCTTGACTTGCTGCAGCGTTCTAGCAGGAAACCTCCATGTAGGGCTGCTTCCTGCTCAAGCACCAACTCTGGTTCCATCAACTTTGAGTGAGGTGCCATGAAAGCACTCGTGGCATGGTGAATAAGCCATTCGCCACACAGAGCAAGGGTCACAAAGAATCACTTGGGACCATTTTCTTTGCAAGAAAGTAAGGCACTGTCATTCATCTGGAGGCTTCTGCATTGTCCTACAGAGCTTTTCTGTGAGTGTCGGGTTACCCATTTCCAGAGCCCTTCAGTCCATTGCTTATCTGTCTTTCCTGCAACCAGCTCCTGCACAGCAAGGGCCCCACTTTGGTTACTGTTGTATTGCCAGAGCTCAGCGCAGCATGTCGCCAGACACTTGGTGCATGTTTGTGGGGTTTTAAACATTGTGTGTCATCAGAATGCATTGTCTGTTCAAGAAAACATCATTGCTCAGATTAGCTGAAAGAAAAGCAAGTATGAATTTTAAAAATCTTGGTATTATAGTTTCTATGCTGTTTTGTAAATTGCAAATCTAAACAATAGTGAATGGCTAAGTGGAGAATGCCTCCCAGGGCTTTTAAAATGATACATACAGATAAAGGTCAATTAGCACAACTTTTAAAATAAAAATGGTGTTGTTGACACTCTTAAACATGAAGATCTCTCCTCTTCAAAGAGTTAAATATACTTTATAGTCTCCAAGGTCATTTCATCTTTGGGCTGAAGTTCTGAATTGATAAAGTTTTATTGACTATTTTAGCCAATTGTGTCTATCACAGATTTATTTTCTCTAATACCTCTCTTAATGAAAGATCACATAGAAAGTACTAAACCTTAAAAACCTTAACAAGAAAGGGCAGGCATCAAGTATTTTAAGAACTTAAAATTCCAGCTTCTGTTTCTTTCTATTTGCTTGTTTGTTTTTGTTTTGTTTTGTTTTGTTTTGTTTTGTTTCGTTTAAGACAGAGTTTCACTCTTGTTGCCCAGGCTGGAGTGCAATGGTGCAACCTTGGCTCACTGCAACCTCTGCCTCCTGGGTTCAAGTGATTCTCCTACCTCAGCCTCCCAAGTAGCTGGGATTACAGGTGCCTGCCACCACATTAGGCTAAGTTTTTGTATTTTTAGTGAGATGGGATTTCACCATGTTGGCCAGGCTGGTCTTGAACTCCTGACTACACCAACTTCTTTGTTTTTTAAATCAATATTTTCTTTTAAAATTACTCAACAATATCACCTGATTGGTTTTAAAACAATTCATCCTTTTCCAATTAATTTCTTCTCATTTTATTCTGACTTTATGACGGCTCGTTTTAATGAACTGGGATACAATTACATCTGTGACATGGATGTGCAGTACCTGCTGTTGTAGCATCTGGGGCAAAAAGATCTGCTTGGAGGCATGCACTGCAGCCTTGACAATTGCATCAAGAGGCTTCCACGCTGAGGCTGAAGAAAACCCATACTCATGTTTTATTTCATCAAGCATAGACGCCATGCTGTATGGTACTCCATTTTCCTTGAGAGCTTAACACGGGGAGCTGGGTCAACCTGTATAGTTGTACATCTTTACATTTTGTTTCCCCTTTGTTCCTCATTGACCCTGAGTCCAGTGCTCCAGCTACCGCCTGTAGAAGAAAGGAAAAAGGAAAAAACAAGGTCCTTAGATGATGGGGACACCAATAGGAGGAATTAGAGCCAACAGTCCCAAAGGTGCAAGATGAACATTCTGCCCCAGGCCCGGAGAGTGAAGAAAGATTCTGTCGGGGGCAGTGGAGGTATTCTCACAGGACTCGAGGAGCTTTATCCATGAAATAAGGGCTTTATCTTAGAGTATTGTTTATAAGACTTAAAAGAGATAAAGTATCTCTAGCTCCCTGGACATGGTGAACAACCAGGAAGTGTTACCAGTGGTTGTCAGAGGTAGTCAGAAGCTCCTGGGCCAAGTGGACACGGGCCAAACACAGGAGACTGGGGGCAGCTGTTGGTCTATCCTGGAATATGGTCTTTCCTATCAAGCAAGAGGTATAAAGGTGCCAAATCAAAACTACTTCTTTGCAGGCCCATATCAGAAAAGAAGGGGGTCTAGATCATGGTAACAGGCTTTGCTTCACTATCAGAACCCCAGTGGAATCAGCTACTGCTAGGCACCATCCTGCTCAGTGCTTCTTCTTTCAAGTTCAAGACCCCAGAGTCATCTGGTGGGAGATGGAACTGTGCCTTGAGTAGATAGCTCTCTTATTTTCATATTTTTTAAAAAATGTAGTGGGTTATAAATTTGTGTATGTTGATTTATATTTATTTTTTTTTGAGACAGAGTCTCACTCTGTCACCCAGGCTGGAGTGTAGTGGTGCAATCCTGGCACACTGCAACCTCCACCTCCTGAGTTCAAGCAATTCTCATGCCTCAGCTCCCCAGTAGCTGGGATTACAGGCGAACACTACCATGCCTGGCTAATTTTTTTGTATTTTTAGTAGAGACCCATCTCTACTATAAGTTTTTCACCATGTTTCCCAAGCTGGTCTCAAACTCCTAGCCTCAAATGATCCACCTGCCTCGACTTCCCAAAGTGCTGGGATTACAGACATGAGCCACCATGCCTGGCCTAAACCTTCATTTTTAATGTTCCTCAGTGAAAAACTTCAACTGAAAATAAAGACAGTTAGTTGCTTTGATAATATCTAGTCTTGGCCAGGCATGGTGGCTTACACCTGTAATTGAAGCACTTTGGGAGGCTGAGGCAAGAGAATCACTTGAGCCCAACAGCTTGAGACCAGCCTGGCCAACACAGCAAGACTCCCACCTCTACACAAAAATTTAAAAAATATCCAGTTGTGGTGTCACATGCCTGTAGTCCCAGCTACTCAGGAGATTGAAGTGGGAGGATCTCTTGAGCCCAGGAGTTCGAGTCTGCAGAGAACTATGATCACACCGCTGCACTACAGCCTGGGAAACAGAGCAAGACTCTGTCTCTAAACAAATAGATAAATAGGTAACAATTTTTGAAAATCTAGTCTCCCTTCCTTTTTACTATATCTACAAGATCTCACTATTATTGTGGATAGAGGCAATGTACCTGGATTTTTTAAAAAAAATACACCTACATTTCTCATCATCCTATGTAAATATGGCAGCCCTGTGACTAAGTTCTGGCCAATGAAATACAATCAAAAGTTGTTTGGTGAGGATTTGGCAAATCTTAAAATCGTGATAAGGAGGTGCATATTTGGGTTGCATACTACCTTTTTGCCCTTTGCTCTTTGTCTTCCTCCTGCCTGAAAGCAGACATGGCTGGAATTCTAGGAACTGTTTTGAAAGCATCAGGAGGGAGAGGATCCCTGAGAACAGCAGAGCAGAAAGGTGGAAAGAATCTGGGACCCAGATGATTTTGTGGAACCCCCATCCTGATACAGATAGGAGACAGGGAAATAGTGGGTACAAGAGGGCAGTTCCCCAGCAAAGGCCCCACCCTCAAGTCTGCAAACCCACCACCCTAAATGGAAACAGGAATTCTTGTTTAAACAACAAAATGTTGCCTTTTCCAAGACCATCCTGGCCTGCCACACCCACATCCTGTACCCATAAAAACCCCAAACCCCAGGCTCCATGAGCAGAAGAGCAGCAGAGTGGTGCAGCAGAGAAGGAGCATCACAACATCGAGAGGAGTTCGACTGGGGACAGTCAGAGGAGGGATTGGCCACGGGATGGCCAAATTCCAGGGGAAGATCATCCTCCCACTCCATCCCCTTTCAAGCTCCCCATTCATCCCGCTGAGAGCCACTTCCATCACTTAATAAATTCCCTGTATCCCCCATCCTTCAAGTCCATGTTACCTGATTCTTTCTGGACACTGGACAAGAACCTGGGTACCAAGAGGGCAGGGTGTAAAAGGCTGTTGCCCTGACTCTCCTCTGAGCTGGTTTAACACTTAGTCGTCCATGGATGGCAACTGCTAAAAGAGCATTAATTGTTACAAACCCCTAGATGCTACCATGGGGCCGAAACCCAAAAGTGCTCACCTGGGTCCTGCACTTGCCCATCGGCATGCTCCCCTTCATGTAAGGGATTTGAGTGTGCAGCAGCTGAGCAAATGAGCCACACACACCTTGTGGGTTTGCAGTCCCACAAGTCCCACAAAGGGCTCAGGGAACTCTCCCATTTCAGTACCAGGCTTGGTTGGCCACTTCCAGATGGTTTTTACATCAGAGAAATTTAGTCTACTAGAGTGTTCAAGCTCTTGGCTCATCTTAAATATGACCATTAGAAAAAAAATAGCCAAAGTTAATATAACTATGTGAAATAGAAAGAAAGTTCTCGGCCAGGTGCAGTGGCTCACGCCTGTAATCCCAGCACTTTGAGAGGCTGAGGCAGGCAGATCACGAGGTCAGGAGATTGAGACCATCCTGGCTAACACGGTGAAACCCTGTCTCTACTAAAAATACAAAAAATTAGCCGGGCATGGTGGCAGGCGCCTGTAGTCCCAGCTACTCAGGAGGCTGAGGCAGGAGAATGGCAAGAACCTGGGAGGTGAAGCCTGCAGTGAACCGAGATTGTGCCACTGCACTCCAGCCTGGGCGACAGAGCGAGACTTCATCTCAAATAAATAAATAAATAAATAAATAAAAAGAAAGAAAGAAAGTTATCATATTCTATAAAGTTGGGGATGGGGAGTGAGGAAGGGTCGATGAAGGCACACCATCAGCTGGTACCAAGCTCTGCCTCACTCACTTGGCAATCCTGGATCAAATGAAAAGAGCCAGGCCGTACCTCCATTCTATCATCATGAGATTCACAGCTTCCTTCAGCAGGTGTTTGCTAAGTATCTCACACATGAAGCACTGTGCTTGGTGTCTGGAGACTCAGTGATGAGCAGCAACATGCAGGTCCTGCTAGCATGTCACTCAGGTTTGGATCCAAGCTTGGCAGCAAAGAGGGTGAGGTCATTATTTTATGCGTGGCCTGGAGAGATACTCCATGGGTCCCTGATGAAGAAATGTGAGAAGAAAGAAAGGAGAGATCTCAAGGGGAGTGGGGTGGGGTGGGGGGAATATCCTCCTCATCAACCAGGTAAACGATAACTTTGAAACTCTGTCCACCCTTGACCAACTACACATGCGTGCATGCATACACACAAACACATATACACACAGGCATACAGCCTCAGAGGAAGTTCAGCTCTGTGGTGCTGGCAGGGTTTGACCCTTCAGAGCAATGGGCTTGACTTTGACTAGCAATTTGCATTCAACCAGGGCAAACTAGTTGTTGCTCCTCAGGGTCCTAAACATTTGCTTTGTATTTACCGACAAAGCAAATGTTATTTACTGATACTTTTTCAACTGAAATTTGATGCCCATAGGCACTTATGCCAAGAGTGGGACTTACTTTCTCTTGTCTTTGAAAAACTCCAGATTTACTTTTTTCAAGGCCATTTATTGGCTTTCTCTTCTAGTCTAGCCCTTTTTTTTTTTTTTTTTTTTTTTTTTTCAGAGGTTCTGGGAAACTAGGAGAAATCTTTTGCTATCATGGAGAAAATTTGCTGGTGTCTTCATAAGTCAAAGATATTAGACATCCTTCTTCCTGAGAATTCCTACACCATTGTAGTGGTGGATATTTGCTTTTCCTTAAAATTTTGCACCAAATCAATAGTATGAAAAGATGACAGAAGGTAAAAAACACTCATAATTTATATTCTTGCTCTGGAAAATGTCAGAACATCAGGAAAGTTAGACCCAAACAACTCATGTGTCCAACCAGAATAAAAATAGCCAAATAAATGGCCAATTCTCAGAGGAAATACATCCATTTCCTCTGAGGCCTTGAAGACCCAGGCTCATTTTATGCTTTTTAAAAATTCACAAATGCCACCGGGAAAGAGTGATTTTCTGAATCAATATGCTGAGGAAGGTGAAACACACGTGTGAACAAGGCCAGCTAAACCATCTCCTTAACATAAACTAAGTCCTTCCTCATGCTGGTGATATCTGGAGAAAATCACTGACACTCTTGTCAGCCCAAAAGTAATACAGATCTGGCCACTGTGCATTTCCCCTTAACTATAACTGAGGCTGTAGACGCTTAGCATGTGGGTCTGGGAGAGAAGAAGGTACGAATAGACCAGTTAGCCTAAAAGTGTCTTCTCCCATCTGGTACTCAAGTTTCCATGTTTTGACAGTTACTCCACTTGGTCAAAACCATATGTCTCTCCACCCTCCAAACTCTTTCCACCACACAGTGTTTAAAGCGTTAGATGGAGAGCACATGGCATGGTTAAGCAAGTCCTGGAAGAGGGTTGTGACACGGAGCTGTGTTCTGACTCTACCATCCACTAGCTTTATGACTAGAACTAGAAGTTGACGTCTCTGAATCTTTATTTATAAAACAGAGAGAACTAGGCAAGGTTGTCTGTAAAATTCTTTTATCTATGAAGTACGTCAGCTGGTTGATAAGTTACCAGTGATTAAAACGTGTCTCTGAATTATGGGACCAGATGGGTCTGCTTTAGAAGCCAAGCTAGGAAAACCGTAGGGAGGAAAGAGCCCCCTAAGGGATGAGGGGGACCATATTTTTCAGGATTGGAACAGAAGTTTCTCACTGCAAGTTGTGACCAGGGAGGCCACGCGCCCTGTTGCACCCTCTGTCCTGTGGAAGAAGGGCTCAGGCAAAGCAGCCTCCTTCCTATCAGCCCATGAGAGGCCACACCCTCCATCCATCCCAAATACTCCATCCATCCAGCATCCTCCCTTCATCCAGCAGCCTCCCTCCATCCCCCACCCTCCCTCCATCCCTCACCCTCCATCCATCCAGCATCCTCCCTTCATCCAGCAGCCTCCCTTCATCCCACACCCTCCATCCATCCCATAGCCTACCTCCATCCCACACCCTCCATCCATCCCATAGCCTACCTCCATCCCACACCCTCCCTCCATCCCTCACCCTCCATCCATTCCTCACCCTCCATCCATCCCACGCCCTCCATCCATCCCACACCCTCCATCCATCCCTCACCCTCCATCCATCCCACACCCTCCATCCATCCCTCACCCTCTATCCATCCTGCAGCCTCCCTCCATCCCTCACTCTTCCACCTCACAGCCTCCCTCCATCTCATACTTTCCATTCATCCCACGCCCTCTATCCATCCCAAACACTCCATCTATCTCGCATCTTCCATCCATCCCTCACCCTCCATCCATCCCTCACCCTCCATCCATCCCTCACCCTCCATCCATCCCACGCCCTCCATCCATCCCTCACCCTCCATCCATCCGACCCCCTCCATCCATCCCTCACCCTCCATCCATCCCTCACCCTCCATCCATCCCTCACCCTCCATCCATCCCACGCCCTCCATCCATCCCTCACCCTCCATCCATCCCACACCCTCCATCCATCCCATAGCCTACCTCCATCCCACACCCTCCCTCCATCCCTCACCCTCCGTCCATCCCTCACCCTCCATCCATCCCACGCCCTCCATCCATCCCTCACCCTCCATCCATCCCTCACCCTCCATCCATCCCACGCCCTCCATCCATCCCTCACCCTCCATCCATCCCACACCCTCCATCCATCCCATAGCCTACCTCCATCCCACACCCTCCCTCCATCCCTCACCCTCCGTCCATCCCTCACCCTCCATCCATCCCACGCCCTCCATCCATCCCTCACCCTCGATCCATCTCTCACCCTACATCCATACCTCACCCTCCATCCATCCGACCCCCTCCATCCATCCCTCACCCTCCATTCATCCCTCACCCTCCATCCATCCCACCCCCTCCATCCATCCCTCACCCTCCATCCATCCCACACCCTCCATCCACCCCATAGCCTACCTTCATCCCACACCCTCCCTCCGTCCCTCACCCTCCGTCCATCCCTCACCCTCCATCCATCCCACACCCTCCATCCATCCCTCACCCTCTATCCATCCTGCAGCCTCCCTCCATCCCTCACTCTTCCACCTCACAGCCTCCCTCCATCTCATACTTTCCATTCATCCCACGCCCTCTATCCATCCCAAACACTCCATCTATCTCGCATCTTCCCTCCATCCCTCACCCTCCATCCATCCCTCACCCTCCATCCATCCCTCACCCTCCATCCATCCCTCACCCTCCATCCATCCCACCCCCTCCATCCATCCCTCACCCTCCATCCATCCCGCACCCTCCATCCATCCCTCACCCTCCATCCATCCCATAGCCTACCTCCATCCCACACCCTCCCTCCATCCCTCACCCTCCATCCATCCCTCACCCTCCATCCATCCCACACCCTCCATCCATCCCTCACCTTCTATCCATCCCACACCCCCATCCATCCCTCACCCTCTATCCATCCTGCAGCCTCCCTCCATCCCTCACTCTTCCACCCCACAGCCTCCCTCCATCTCATACTTTCCATTCATCCCACGCCCTCTATCCATCCCAAACACTCCATCTATCTCGCATCTTCCATCCATCCCTCACTCTCCCTCCATCCTGCAGCCCTCCCTCATCCCTTACCCTTCATACACCCTCCACCCTCCCAACATCCCACAACCTCTATCCATCCTGCAGTTCCCCTTCATTCCGAAGCCTCCCTCCATCCCCTACCCTCAATCCATCCCACACCCTCCATCAATCCTGCTCCCTCCTTTTGCAAGGGTGCTTGGGCAGGTCAGGGAACAGTCCAGGGCCCTTCTGCAATACCCTAGCTGTGGCCGTCGGGAAGCTGGAGGCTTGGGGCAGGCATTTGTGGTTCCAAACAACCATTTTTGGATTTGTGTTGTTGTTTTGCTTTACCTGAATTTGATTTTTGCAGATAAACTGGTGATTTTTTTTTTTAGAAGAGAAAGGTGACCTCAGGAAACTTTTCATCTTGGGGGTTTTGCCCTAAGGCCAATATCACACTCAAAATGGTTGAGAGAGATAGTTTCTACTACAGGAGTTGGCAGCTTCTCCAGAAATGTAAGAAAGTTTCTGAGCACAACAGGAAATCAGACTTGAAAAACAAATTCTGCTGCTGCCTCCTGCCCTGGTGAGCCAGGGGCATGGAGTGAGAGGGAGAGGAACAGTCCAGCAAAATGCTTTTTGCTATGGTCACCAGCCCCGCGGGGTCCCCGGGGTGGAGTGTCTCAGCCCAGTGCACCTTCACCCTGGATATGGGGGCGATGGAGAACCTTCACCCTGGATATGGGGGCGATGGGGAAGACCTGTCCTAGCACTCCTGGGCCTGCACTTGGGGCTTCGCTTCTGCAGAACAGTCACATTGAGTGACTTTAGTGACACGACAGTGGAACCGTCGCTGGAGCGCAAGGCACTGTAGAGGGACTGTTTTTCCCAGGTAAAATAGTTCATTTCAAGAGGTGTTAGGGCCTTAAATACTTCCTTATCACTCAAGACAGAAACAGCCCCAGGACTAGACAAGGAATCAGTCACCTCATATGGATGCTCCTCCTGCACACCCAATGCAAATGCTTCACACTTTCAAACCCTCCCTGCCAGTCCCTTCACGCAGCCAAATTAATTCTCCTGATGATTACGTCACCTCAAAAAGAGGCGATCTCTTATAATCAATTACAGTCACGGTCCTCCAGCATTCAATTCCTGCCAACATCCAATTTAAACCAGCACTTCAAAATCATTTATTTCTGATTCCTGGGTCTACTAAAATGGTTTCTCAGAATACATTTCTTGCAGAAACATTACCAATGTCAGTGCTAGAAAGGAAGTATTCTGTGCAGGAGCTTCCTCCAAGGGCACCCCTCCCCAGCAAGATCTTCTGTGAAATGGGGTAGCAGAAAAGATGTGCACTTTGAGGGGTGTTTCCCCTCCAATACTATGCAATTTTCATCTCAACCATTCTGCACCCTCCCCCACCGACATATACTACCTTGGCTTACCTCCCATCTTGCTCTAGACTGCTCAGTTCTAGAATTCAAATGTATGAGTGAATTTTGTATCATTAATCAAATGGTATCCAGTCAAGCCTCAGCTTACAAATAGCAACAACAAAATCTGATAACTTCACATTTTCAGGGGATATCTTTGATCATTTTATTCTGAGTTTCTACCAAAGCATTTGACACTCTCTAAGTGTTCTTAGTATAAGGATTTTAATAAAATTGTTCTCAAGATTTTTGTTTCCCGTTATGATGACGTATTACACCGGTAGCAGAGAAAAACAGGTATTGGAACCAGTCCTTTCTGGGCTCAAGTCCATCCCAGTTCCACCATTTACTGTGTGATCTTGGGCAACTTACTTAACCTTTCTAGGCTTGAAGATTCTCATCTCCCTATTTAAGTGCCTAACACAATGTCTGGCACAAAATGCAAATCAAAATGGGAAATTTCCTTCTCTTTCCTTATTCATTTCTAGATAAGCAAACAACAGTCCTGAAAGTTAAATATTTTGTCTGATATTATATAATAATCATCATTGTTATTTATTATTATTTTTATAACTAATGTTCTTGAGCACTTTTTCTCCCAGACATTATGGACAGTTCTTATCTATGCATACCAGAAGAAGTATACAGAGGGAACTATCCAAAATTTCAAAATCATTTATAATTAGGTTTCAAAAATATAAGCAAGCAGAAAAACAACAAATAGATAAATCGGATATCATAAAAATTAAAGACCTTCGTGCTTCAAAAGACACCTCCAAAGGGTAAAAAGACAACCCCCACAATGGGAGAAAATTTTTGAAAATCATATATCTGATTGTGATGATTAATACTGAATGTCCACTTGATTGGATTGAAGGATACAAAATATTGATCCTGGGTGTGTCTGTGAGAGTGTTGCCAAAGGAGATTTACATTTGAGTCAGTGGGCTGGGAAAGGCAGACCCACCCTCAATCTGGTTGGGCACCATCTGATCAGCTGCCAAAAAATATAAAGCAGGCAGAAAAACGTGAACAGGTGAGACTGGTCTAGCCTCCCAGCCTACGTCTTTCTCTCGTGCTGGATGCTTCCTGCCCTCAGACATCGGACTCCAGGTTCTTCAATTCTGGGACTTGGGCTGGCTCTCCCTGTTCCTCAGCTTGCAGACAGCCTACTGTGGGACCTTTGAGTTAATACTTAATAAACTTCCCTTTATATACATATATATATCGTACTAGTTCTGTTCCTCTAGAGAACCCTGACTAATACACTGATAAAGGACTTGTATCTAGAATATGTAAAGAATATTTACAACTCATAAATAAAAAGGCAAACAATCCAATGAAAAATGGACAAATGATCTGAATAGACATTTGTCCAAAAAAGATATACAAATGATCAATTAACACATGAAAAGATACTCAATGTGATCATCTCTCAGTGAAATGTAAATCAAAACTACAATGAGATACCAATCAACACCCAATAGGATGGCTGTGATCAAAAAGAAAGATAGCAAAAAGTGTTGGCAAGGATTTAGCGAAATCAGAACCCTTATACACTGCTGGTGGGAGTGTAAAATAGGGTAGCTTCTTTGGAAAACAGTCTGGCATTCCTCAGATTATTTTAGAAAAACCTATGAACCAACAATTTTATTCTCTAGATATATATTCTCCAGTGAATTGAAAACATAACCACACAAAAACTTATGCCTGAATGTTTACAGAGGCACTAATTACAGTAGCCAAAAGGTGGAAACAACCGAAAAGCCCATCAGCCAAGGAATGGACAAACAAATGTGGTCTATCTATACGATGGAATAGTATTTGGTCATACAAAGGAATAAAGTGCTGAAGCATGTTGGCAATATGGATGAACCTTGAAAACATTAAGCTAAGGGAAAGAAATCAGTCACAAAAGGTCACATCTTACGTGATTTCATTTATGTGAAATGTCCAAAATGGGCAAATCTGTGGAAAGTAGCTCAGTGGTTTCCTGGAGCTGGGAGGATGCAGGAAGATGGTGAGTGACTGCTAATGAATACAGGGGGATCCTTTGGGGGTAATGAAAATGTTCCAAAATTGACTGGTGATAGTCTACACTGTGAACACATGACAACCAACGAACTACACACTAAATAAGTGATGTTATGATGTGTGAATTATGTCTCAACAAAACTATTATTTTTAAAAATTAAGCAAGTGGTTTGTGTATGTTGTTGTTACTTTGACAAGCTGGACTCCAGTTTTAAAGTGGTCTGAGGTCCCTGGGCACACCCTTTATGCATCCTCTCCCACTGAATGTCAGGGAACTGTCCTGGAAGCATCGGTGCTGAAGGGCATTGTAATACCTGAGCCAGAGAGTCCACAGCACACCCAACAAGGCAGCCCACCCCAATCATGGAAGCTTCGCCATGCACCAAGAAGATCCCCCTCTGCACTGGTGCCCTTCTGTCTAGGAATGACCATTCAGCTGCTTCTTCATCTGGTGAACTCTAGCCCTTCTTGTAAGGTTTGGGGGCCTCCTCCTGATGAGCCTTGCCCAATTCTTCCTGCAGGGAAGCTGCCTTGTCCATTCCCCCACTTTCAGATGGCTTGGACTGCATTGTCACTGGATGAATTACATGTCTGCCCCCCATTAGGCTTTCAGATATTTAAAAGTAGGAATTGAAACATGCCCATCTGAGTGCCCACATCACCCTGCAAATACCCTATAAACAAAGTATGAGAAAGCAAAGAAGTCTCTGAGCACCCACTGTGTGTCGCACGCAATGATGTCGTGCTCACACGCAATAGTTAAGTCTCACATAAACCTACGGGAGTTAGAATTATGAACACTCTTTTCCAATAAGGAGACTAACATTCAGAGAAGTCAGAACACCTTCTCAGAGTTACAGAATTAATACTTGGTGGGACCCGCATTCCAGTCAGGGCCACGTCGTGCTGAAGACCACAGCCTCTCATGGATAATTGAGTGATCTTTCCAGACTACAACTACCTCTACTCACCTACAACTTTCTCCTATTTTTTTCTTTCTAGCTGGCTTTCGCTCCTGCTTTTGCACCAGAGTCTCTGCATCCTCTGGCAGAGTCTCTGGGACTTGTGTCAGGTCCTGGCTTTTTCTTAAAGGTGGCTTCACCTAGGATGTATGACAAATACCTTCTTGCTTGTTTGGACCCAATTCATGCCTCTCCAGTGGACAACGTCTTGACCTTGTGACCCTGCCTGTCTGCCAATCTAGCCTTCTCACAGGCTTTGGACAAACCATTGCTTTTCTAATTTTTACTTTTTGGCAAGATTTCCAAGGTGAAGCATTTCTGAATCTGAGGTGCAAACTCTGCATGAGTTTTTTGGCAGATATTCTGTAAATGTTGTCGAGTCAAAATGTCCACTGCAAAATAACTCTCCAGACACTTGGGGAAAATGGTTCCAGCAAAGCAAAAGTGGCGTCACAGAGAGGGACAAGAGCATCTTGTTGCCATGGTAACAGCAGCTGAGCTTCCGGCACTGCCTGCAGCCCTGGTAAACGCCAATGTGTTGTCTCACTTCCAGTGAAAAAAACAAAACAGCTTCCTAAACCCATCCCACTCCTTCAGGGTGCAGAACTCTGATATGACAAAGAGGCAGGTCAGCAGGGTTTCACTTCTTCATCAGAGTGTTTCACTGGAATCGGAAGTATTAAGCTATGCAACAACTGAGATTTCTTTAATGATATTGGAATTGGAGTTCCTGTAAATTTCCCCTTTCACCCAATGCCAAGAGCTCCTGGGACGAAGAGAAGCTTGAGCCACACAGTGGCTTATACAGAACACCCTTTCATAATGGAACAGGGCGCCCGATTTCCTTTTTGAATGTGTTCGAAAGATACGAAGTGACCCAGAATGATTTACAGTAAATATTATTTTTACACTGATAAGAATAGCACCACAACACCTGCCTTCTCTGACATTCTCAACAGCTGAGACAACTCCCCTCACTGTTGACTGTCAATAGAGTGAAAACAGCAAGAGGGTGCTTCCTAAGACCGCCCCCAAGGTCACCTTGAGTGGGCCTCAGCTTCCAAAGGGCACTCAGATCACTGCATTTGTTAAAAAGTCAAAAAGATGGTTTTTTATTCTAGAAACTCCTGCGACATTCCTTCTTGGAGATGTGGGAGACCAAACCCAGAGGTGGGCTGCGGTGGTGGGGAGGGAGGGCAATGCAGTCCATGAAATGATGTCATAGGGTTTGATGCCCTGTGGCTCTGAATGTTCACAGGCCTTTCTGGGAGAAAAGAGAACCCAGGAATCCATTTATTCTAGATTCCAGCAAACCAGAAAAATATGCAAAAACAAATAGACCCGCCAGAGCCCTGGCCCAAGTGGGGCCTGCAGAGGCTCCCTCCAAAGGCTCTGGGCAGACTCCCTACTATCACCTTCTGCTCAGTCATTGCCTTGTCTCCTGGCAACCACAGAAAGCTGCTTCTCCCCAACTGTCCTGTCTGGAGCAGCTGATGCACCATCAGAACTGCCTTCCAAACACCACCCCCTCCGTGCCCCACACCGTACTGCATTATCTGGGTAGTATTGTTTGAACTTGTTGAAAACATTACTCTATAAAAGTTTCTTCTCTTTCTGGACAGGAGCACGGTCTTCTCTTTTCATTTCAATCCTAAGCAGTAATGCCATATTCTATCGTCGGTCATTGTTCTGGAGTTGGTTGACTGATTTGGGGCACTTCCACTACTGATCCCACTGGGTCTTCATCTGTATTTTTAAAACGCCACCTCCGTCATCCACACATGCTTTCTGCTAAGCAGCCCTCCCTTCTTCAGCCAGTGTTTGTGGGTTTGTTCCTCCTGCATGTGCTTTTTCATGGAACCCTAGATTTTTAATCAGGTGTACTTTTTGTTGTTATTGTTACAGCCATAAAACCTACGCTCTAGGAACCACGTGAACAAGCATTTTAAAATGCACAAGGTTTGTTTCTTGCAGTCAGGTATACTCTAAGGGATTCTAAGTGTGCGTCTGGTTCCCTGAAGAAAGGACACAGGAGCTTTTCCACTGTGGTCGTGTTGACCTCCCCATCACACAGTGTTGCCACCATGGGGGAAGAAGACAGAAGGAGAGGGAAGGGGAAAATGCATTTTCATCTCTACCTATCCCCAGCCCAGAATGCATGATGGATGCCGTATCCAATTCTGTCTGTCCTGTTTACTGGAGCGTCGCCCACCCTCTGCTCCTGCCCCTAGGCAAATTCAAACAGCTTCATTGTTTTACAAGAAAAATGAAAACCACCCGAAGCTGCCCTTTTGCACCCATGTGAAATTACTGTAGTGACCCAGTGCTGTCTCAGACCAACAAAGCTGAGATGGCTGCCAGCTTCCCAATTAGTTCTGTCTGCCACTGATGCGTCCGATAGTGATGTGGAGACCCGGGTGCGACACCAAGCAGACGTGTCCAGCTGCATAACTGATAAGTGATTCTCAGAGGGAGCCCATCCCTTTATTACAACATAACAATCACAGCAATTAACAATGTGCTGGCTGCCTGGCTGGTGCTTGGAAAAGCTGATGTGCAAAGATACTCTTAGGAAAAGAGGGCTAAAAATCACCAAATTCCAGAACAGCTGTGAATCGCCTGCTCTGATGTGGGAAAACGAGAAGAGATCATGACTGTAGGAACTTCCAGGCATGTCTGGCTGTCTTTATGGGCCCAGTGCAGAGCTCTAGGTTCATGCTTCTAACTGCAATGCCAAGTGAGACAATCTTCACATTTGTGGATAGGGATCTGTGCAGGTAACGACTTTACCTTCCCTAAGACTAATGGGGCATCCAAGACTGTTCCTGTTAGGACTACAGCTCATGGTCTTGTGCACCAAACTTTCCCATTTGCCCTTCCCACTTCAGACACATGGAGTGATCTGTGGTTCTGGGACCTCACATCTGGTCTTGTAGAACTCCATGCCTTATGCTTAGTGTCCACACTACCTGGAATGCTTTCTTGTCTTCTGTCTGATGAGTTTCCACCCACCCCTCAAGACCTAGCTTAAGTATCACCCCCTCCAAAAAGTGTTCCTTGACCCCAAGCCCAAGCTGTGCTCTTATCTCTTTCCCCTGTACCCAAACAGGAGTTTGTTCTTTATCACAGTTATAACACTCATCAAACAGAACTACAGCTATTTATTTATGGGTCTGATTCCCTACACTGAACTGCAAGCCCCATGGAGGGCTTTATCTTGTTCCTCTTTGTACCATCTGTGCTGGCATATAGATGTGTGTTGAATTAATGGATGATTGGACCAATGTAATGTGTTGAGTTTAGTAGTATTTAGGGTTTAATATTATCACCTTATGAGCTCAGCGTATAAGGAAGGGGTACCTTCTTTTGACCCCTAAGTTCTCTGATGGTTGAACAGAAAACACATAGCTCTTAGTTTGTTCAAAGATACCATGGCAGCCCACCCAGGCTCCATGGGCTTGCCTGATAGAATGTTGATGACTCGCCACTCTGCAGAACATAATATTTTCAGCAGAAGAATCCCAATTACTTAACACATCAAACTCGGCATCTGCTCTCTTCAAAGCATATGGAAAGAAGGCTTTAATACTTGACACACATTATAAAACTACAAAGAGAAGAGCCAACCCATTCAACATCATAATGCGTGTTGGTCGCTGACACTTCTGCTGGTGTATAGAGATAACAGAAGTGTGCAGAATACTCTACTTGTAAATCCCCTCCCACCGAAAGATCAATGCCAGTAGGAGTTTATATTACAAGTGCGCGAGGGAGAACACACTACACCTTCTCTGAAAGGTAAATGAGGCTGCCCAGCAGCCTCTGGGATTCACAGGGAAGATCACACTCTCATCCACAGAGATCATTTGTGTCCTAATGCCAAATTCCAGCCACTTCGGAGTCTGGGACAATGAGCACAGTTGTGCCAGCTTGCTTGTCTTTGGGTTCCTAGCAATGATCAGAGGCTGCTCCATAAGCAATCTACGTAACTACGGAGTGGGGACAGTTGGACTTTGTGAGTTCTCAGGGAGAGGTCATTAGACACAAGCTCCATGTAAGACACACAGTGTCCTGGTCCTATGACTAAGCTGAGACAAAAGCAGGGCAGTTAACACCTCAGGGTTCAGTTTCCCCACAAATAAAATGAATAGAGCTGAACAGTAGCTTTTGCAAGGTCACTACGAGCTCTAGCCCTTATTGACTTTGTACCCCACACCCATGTCTGGTCCAATGTGAAATACAAGTGGCCTAGGTCCCACCGGGAGAAACTTTGGCATGCAATGGGAATATCTACCACTGAAGTTCACATGTGACCTTTTCAACCAGTACCCCAGTTTTCCTCACCCCCTTCCCCGCTTAGTTTTCTCCGTAGCACTTACCGCCACCAAACGCACCTTGTGTTTTCTCAAGTATGTTATTTGTTTGCTTACACTATAATGCAGGGCTAATGGCCACAGAGATTATTCTCTGCACCTAGACTCTTACCTGATACATAGTAGGTTATTAATAAATATTTGTTGAATTAACGTATTGAATTGCCCTCTGCTTTGGAAACCTTCTGTGTTAAGAGCAACTGATCAGGAAAAAAATATCTTTTTTATCCTAAATAATATCTGTTATTGAGAACAAAGTTTCAGAGGTTAAATTATGAAGTGAATGACACTATAAGGCAGCTATTTACTAAACAGTCTGGAAAAATCTGGAAACATACATACAAAAGAGAAAAAAAAAGTATGGAATAAGTAATATGTAATTGGGCTATTACAAATAATTGAAAAATGAGTCGTTTTATGCTTTGGTCCATTTGTAGAAGAGTCAATGGATAGAGTGATTTTAACCTTTCATAGCACACCCAAATCTCTATTTCCTGGGGTTTCCACTCTTCCTGGGGCTTTGTCAACCTGCCTCTCAGGCAGGTTGTCAATCTGTGCCTCTCAGGTTTGCACAGATGAGAGAAGGATAGAAAGTAGATAAAGTTAAATTCTTGACTTTCCTGAGACCTAAGCAATGAGTCTGTAAGTTCACAGCATAATTACTTTAAGGTTTTCTAACATGATATGCACCCCCGCTCTGGGAACCAAAAATCTTTGGAAGATGCAGCCATGACCTCCTGCTAATAGCATAATATAAAGTATAAGTTTAAGCCCCAGGCTTCCCCTGTCTCAGACCTTGGCTCTCAAATGTCTTAGCAGGGCCCCTGAAGCATGGGATCCGAGCCCTAAAGGCAGTGGTGATTTAACAGGAGCAGGGTTTCTGCTTAAACTCACTGGGTCTCAACATTCCTTAGAGTTCACAGTATGAGAAACTGATAATGGGAAAACAAGAAATCAACAAATTATTATTTAGCCCAAAAATGTAGAGTGTGTTTATCACAATAAAGTGGAAGACACTTAGAAGAGATGAAAAATCATCCTTTTAGAATGCTAACCACATGATTTGAAAAGAATAGCTAGGTTTTAGACTGCTTTGAGTTTTTAGTGGGAACTCACAAGTTTGGTCAGGGACTCCAGGGCAAACACCTCTTCTCTGAAAAGTGGCCCGGCATCCCAAGTAGATAAACAACAGAAAGAGCTTAGCTTCCTTAAGCTGCTCAAAGCAAACTGGGGATACTCAATTGCTCTGGAAGAATGACTGTCAACTTCAAGGGGATTTAAACAAATAATTCCCAAGAGTCTGAGCACTTTGAATCTGATGCGTGGTTTGCCAGATGGTTTCCATGTGTAGGGGATGTTCAGAGCCCCCACATTTAGGTTTTTTGATGTTCTAGGCATTCCTTCTAACTCACATTTCAGACTTTGCTCTGGGTTGCTATATGAACTCTAAAACTATAGCATCCTCCAGGGTGGGATAAAAGTTTAATTTTTGTTCATTCATTCATTCCCTCCAACAGCTGGGTAACCATCTATGCTCCTTTTCCTAAGCCAAATGGTGAGTTGAGCCATTCGGTCTGTGAAAAAAAATAAATCTTGGGATGCCAAACTCACTAAGCCAAAGGTAAAAGTCAAGCTGGGAACTTGCAAACCTATCTCCCATTTTGGCTTCTAAATAAGATGGCTATGCAGATGAAAAGCTATATACCTCCCTCACATTTCACCCACAAGGAAATTCCTTGTGGGCCCCAAGATCTTTACCCTAAAGCAGTTCCGTTGAAGTTCACCATGATGATGTAAATTGATAGCTTACCTTCACAGGTGTGGGACAAAGGACAGGACTCAAAGTCAACCCTCTGCTCACCTGAGACAAATGCGTATCTGATTGCTTCCTCTGCCCAATTGTCTGTGTTATCTTATATAAAGATGCAGATTCACCAAGCCAGACTAAGGCGTAAATGGCTATTTCCCTATCTTCCCTCTTATGAAAATTGTGTATTTCCCCAATATCCTGCCTTTTCCACTTTAAATATTGAAGCCCTCAAGATTATCTCTGGAGAAAAACACAGATCTGTCTCCTGGGCACACATCCTTGACTTTGCCAAATAAACCTCCTAAAATGATTGAAACTTGCCTTGGTCATTTTCTTTGATTTATAGGTGTTGTTATGCCCAGACCATTTGTTCCCCAAAGAAGACCACCAGAGTCCAGTGTCAAAGCCAAGCGGCAAGGATCTTTACTACAAGTTCGAACCTGGTCCCTCCATTCTACAACATATAAGAGAGGGCCCCGAACAATGCGAGCGTTTGCTTTTTATAGCTCGAAAGTTACAGGGGAACAAAGAAATTCTTTTGGTTCCCGCGCTTTCAGTAAAACCTTGAACGGCTGTCTCCTTATCGGAGGCTTTTCAGGCGGTGTTTATACTGGGCTCAGGGAGTTTGAGAGATATATGGCGATATGTGGTGGGATGGGAAGATGGAATGTGTTTGTTCTAGGCTCAGGGAGTCTTGAGCCCAGGGCTGAGGAATGTGCCCAGCTCCTTTCAGTGTCCTCCAGGCTAAAAATAGATTAGAAATACAGATGGCTATGGTTAGAATGTGTCCCCCAAATTTCATGAGTTGGAAATTCAGTTCCCAATGCCACAGCATTGAGAGGTAGACCTTTGAGAAGTGATCAGGTCATGAGGGCTCTGCACTAATGACTAGATTAATGCCATGATTGCAACAGTGGACGAGTATTCTTGGGAGTGGGTCCTGATAAAAGGATAAGTCTAGTCCACTTCTGTTTGGTCTCTTACATGCCCTCTCACCGTTCTGCCTTCTGCCATGGAATGAAACAGCACAGAGGCCCTCACCAGATGCTAGTGCCACGAGTCAAACAAATTTTTCTGTTTATTATAAATTACCCAGTCTGTGCTATTCTGTAATAGCAACAAAAAATGACCTAAGTCATTGTTCAATTGTGTTCATAAAGCATCTGTGGTGTCCCAGATACACACAAGCCCCAGCAGGACCAACTCATGTTAGAAGAGGTTTTTCCTGGTTTGCCCACTCTGGGTGCCAGAATTTTGACTTTAATGGTCTTTGAGAATCCCTTATGTAAAAATATAAAAATACTTTATAGGATTTAAAGATTCCACAATGATGACAAAAGGATTTGTAGCCAGTGACTAGACTGTAGGCAGTTTTTAATGAGAACTGTGTGTGTTTTATTCAGTGTACCTATATGCAAGGTGGTGTGAAGTGTGTGTGGTAGTTCTGAGGTTGAATTTTCAGTTTCTTCTCACTGAGGAGCTGGTGATACCTGACTCAGAGACTGAGGACACAGTTCTGGGTGAGTTTTCTTCTTTGTGTTCCATGCATGCATCTTAGCCTTTGCTTACACATTGTCCAGATGAGTCTTGAGACACTATGACTTGATTTATTGCTTCATGTAATAAACCTTGCTTCTTCTCCATGCACTCTCTAGCATAAACTTTATCTTGGATCTTATGCCATGTTCAGAGTTCCATGGGCTATGGTGATGGTACAGATATTTTGAAATATCCTTGGAAATCTATATGAAGTCTTAGTGAAAAATGAACCCTCTTGTATGCTGTCGCTCAGTACATGTCACTTTCTGTCTGACACCATTAAACTCACCCCCTACCTGCCAAGAGCAGCAGTTAATGAACATTCCTACCTCATTACCCCCTGTGCCCTCAGTGCAATGGGCTCATAAAGGCTGTCGGGAGTTACTCTAGTTTATAAGAAATGAAGATCAAGGGAAGAGCACCAGAGCATAGCCAGTATCTCTCTTAGAGGCCCTGGCATCTTCTGTTTTCGGGTGCATGACATCAAATCCTTCTCAGCCAGCTACCCAAGGACCAAACTCCAGAAAGCCTCTCTCCAGTTCCTTTTAAATTGTTGTAATTGGTAACTGGTTTAGCATGCATGTGTATTTCAACTGAGTGTAAAGGGATTGGAAGGAACTCAGTAGCAATGCCTGTGTCCTGAGTGTCATACTTTAAACATATTAAATGCAAGTTCCACTTACACACCAGTGAGGTTGAGTGAGTGTGTTGTGAGCTGAGTTGTATAACAAGAGCCAGCTTAGAGTAGCTGTTAAAAGCCTGGACCCTTTAGATAGGCAGCTACAGTCGGACTGTAAGCTGTATAGCTTGGAAGCTGCACATCTTGAGCAGACTGCTTAACCTTGATTTTCCCAACTATAGTATCAAAAGGAGATGATGCATGGGAAGCACTCAGCTTAGAGAAGTGGATTTAGGTAGCACTTGGTAAATCTAAGCTCTTTATGATGTACTTAGGGCTAAAAACCAAATGGACTATCATCTAGAGAAATGTGCCATGTGATGTCCCAGGCAAACTCCTCAGACTCTTCAGGGGTTATAACATCTTTGTGCTTCCTGACTCTGCCAGTCCAGTTTCTACATGCACATCTCCTGAAGTCCTGCCCAGTTCTCCCCACTCCTCCATGAAGCTTTCTCTAACCTCCTGAGTGGTGGACTCACAACCCAGCAAACCGGAGGCCACTGGACAGCCATTGATAACTTCAGACCATTCTCAGAATCCTGCCAATTTCATGCAGCAGTAGTCCCAGGGTATTTATGAAACCCCTTTAGTCTGTTGCAAGTCAGGTTTTGATAAGCAAGAGCCAATAATACCTGGATCTCGAAGAGAGGCTAGTGTCCAATGTTGCCCTTATCATTAATTAAGCCAACACATCAGAGAGGTAATAAATACAAATGGCAGCATGACAGGCCAGCACTGGGCATCTGGATCTCAGCAGTGTTGGTGTTGTTATCCTCATCATGGTGTGGGATACATAGCTGATTGGCAGCCTTATATCTCTGTGACTATCTCCCACACCTCTCCAATGGTCTCAAGTCACTGTGGAGTCTCTCCAAATATTGTGGAAATTTATAGCCCAGAACAATCAGTTGTGTTATTCTCTCAAATAAAAAATTCTTAGCATCATTTCAAAGGAAAAGTATGACCTCTGCTGGAAGAATCACGGGACTGACCATTGCCAGAAAGGAAGGAGGGAAAATGAGGGAGGAAGGAGGAAAGCCCTTGATGGCAACTCAGAGCTCTCTCATCTGTGAAATGCCAGGCTGATAGAACCTATCTGATTGACTGCCTAGTTTCATTGCCTTTGATTTTTCTTTCCCGATGCCCCCCTGGCATGACTCACAAGGGTGAAACCAGCCTTCTATCACCCCCAGGAAACAGAACTACTATAATCTAATCTTAACCATCCTCTACTTACCATTTGAAAGACTTTTTTCAAACAAGGTTTTGGAGAAAAATATTCTATTACTGTATTTTTACATTCATTTTGGGCTTGTTTTATAGCGTTATTTTGACAGAGGAAGTGGGCATACAAGAAACGGAAAAATTGTCATGACAACCATTTAAAAAAATCACAATTTGGGCTGGGCACAGTGGCTCACAGCTCATACCTGTAATCCCAGCACTTCGGGAGGCTGAGGTGGGCAGATCTCCTGTGGTCAGATGTTCGAGACCAGCCTGGCCACCATGGTGAAACCCCGTCTCTACTAAAAATACAAAAATTAGCCCGGTATGGTGATGGGCACCTGTAATCCCAGCTACTCAAAAGGCTGAGGCAGGAAAATTGTTTGAACCCGGGAGGCAGAGGTTGCAGTGAGCCAGGATTGTGCCACTGTGTACTAGGCTCAGCAACAAAGAGCGAAACTCTGTCAAAACAAAACAAAACAAACAAACAAACAATTTGAATAGAGACTGGTATTTAATTGTGGAAGCTACTTTATCGTAAATCTCCTTATTGGAAGATGTTATTAGCAAATATTTAATTGTTAAGATGAAGGAAGGGACAGCAACTGAAAGATTAAATGCTTCCAAAAATTTCTGAACAGGTATAAACTGAAAAGGTTGAACTTATACTGTTGAAAACATAATTTCTCCCCTAGTGGAATTTCTCAAGAGTTGGAGAGAATGGTTTGAAAATGAGAAGGTATTTACCATTAAACCTGTCTCCTCTTAAATTTCAGGAAATTTGCTCCTGTGACTCCTCTTAACAGATCTTCACCTTTACTCCTCCTATTCCAGATACTCAGGTGCGAGAAATGCTGGTCATTTCCTCCTCAGCTTCTCCTCCGTCCTACAGACTTTGGGGGAATCTGCTTCTTTCAGTCCTGGGTGCTCAGGTTATAGCAAGGACCAGGCTTCTCCTCCCCATATACCCACAGCAGACTCCAGGCAAGATATCAGCTGGACTGGGGCAGTCCAATTTGTTCCCTCTGGAAAACTTGAAGATACCCAGCTCTTAACTGGATGGTGATGTGCACCCAGGGCCACAGTGGTTAGTTTTTAGCACTTGACACAAGACAATGCAGCAACAGAGCAGAAAGAAGCAAAGATGAGAAAACATGAGCTGCCAGAGAGACCAAAAAAAGTAGCCTCACCGGTTGATTTCCCATGTCCCAGGTCTAGCCGCTTGTACAACCTGATCCTTCTTTCCACCCTGGAATCCCAAAGATACCATCCCGTTCCCCATCAGTGCTATAGCCACCATCGTCTTTACCGTCATCAGCATTATCTTCACCACCTTCACACCAGCACTACTTTCAGCACTATCATCTCCATCACCATTTCCACCATCATCACCATCACCAATCAGTATCATCACCAAAGCCATCAACATCATCACCATGACACCAGAACCATGACCATGATCACCATCAACCATGCCCATCACGACCATCATTACCACCACTGTAGCCACCATCACCAATTTCCATAGTAACATCCATACTGTCACACCATGAGCAAAGTGATCTCTTCTGGATTAAGCTAATTTCTGTTCCATGTAACTAAGTGATCCCCTAGTGGACAAAGAAGAAACAGAAAAGTTGTCACTCTGAACCATTAAAAATCACAATCTGAATAGAGGTCATAAATGAAGAGGGCCTTAGATTAGGATTTCCGAAAGTTAAAACGGAAATATTGGCAATATTTGACAAAAATATTGGCACTAACCCAAAACTCACATGAGAAATGCATTATGTGAAACACTGACTTTGGTAGATTTTCATACAGGAAGTCATTAACATTTTGTTTAATACAGTTTTGTGAAGGGAACGTCACCACAAGCAAAAGCAAAACCATATTTTGCATTTTTCTTTTTAATACATCCTCATATGCTATGGTATAGCAGAAACTTTGTTTGGAATCAAAACCAGGGGTGCAAGAGGTCTAAGAATAACACTGGGCAAATTTCCTAGCATCTCCCAGCCTCAGTTTCCACTTCTGTGAAATGGGGACAATTGTAATGTCTACTTTAAAGGGTTATGGCATTAATAAGATAACAATTACTATTATTAAATACTTATCACTTGTCAAGCCCAGTTCCTGGCACTAAAAATGTAAGCCATTTTCATTTTGCTTTTATTACCCTTTTGTGTCTTTTGCAGAGTCTACCCCATGACTGTTTAATTGGTGTTAAGAATACTAATAGATGAACGTTTAAGTTAGGTGGGGGGTGAAGTACTGGAGATGGGAAATACACTTTTTGCCAGTGAATATACAATGCCCCTCTAAAAAGAGGAGAATCAAACACAGTCATGTTTGTTTAATTTTATGCAAAAATCAAAAGTGCCTTACAGACTGTCTAACAAGTTGCTTTAGGCCTTAGGGAAAATTCCTCTTAAAACTGGACCTAGAGCCAGGTGCAGTGGCTCATGCCTGAAATCCTAGTGACTCAGGAGACTGAGGTGGGAGGATCTCTTGAGGCCAGGATTTCGTGACCAGTCTGAGCAACATAAGGAGACCCCATCTCTACAAAAAAAAATTTTTTAATTAGCTGGGCATGGTGGCATGCACTTGTAGTGGCAGCTACTTGGGAGGCTGAGGTGACAGGATGACTCAAGTCCAGGAATTCAGGGATGCAGTGAGCTCTGGTCGTGCTACTGGACTCCAGCTTGGGTGACACACAGTGAGACCTTAAGACTCTGTCTCTAAAAATATATATATATAAAATATAAATAAAAATAGGAAAGAAAGAACACAAAAATCCCAACCTAGAATTCCTAAATTCCTAAATATCTCTGAGTCACCAGAAGCCTGGTAGGCCTATAAAAATACAGTGTGGTTATCTTACGTAAGGGACAGCAAATATATTATTGATGGTAGATTTGTGTCTTTCGTTTCTAGAAAGACACAAATTAAACAAGGAAAACATGAATGGCTTCCTTATTCCTAAACCAGATTACAAATAAATTCTAGGTAAATTTAGGTTCACAATAAAAGTCAGTATGAAACTGCAAAAGCCCAAAGCAGAAAACCCAAACAAATATAACCATCTTCTTAATATTAAAACAAATGTTAAGCCTTTTACTTGTTTCACTGCCTTAAGAATTTTGAGATAAGAATAGGTATAAGATAAAATTGACACTGAGACCAAGGGCTGCACAGGAGCAAGCTGAGAATAAACAGAAGAGTGGCTGCCCATTCTGAAGACCAAGGGGTCTTGAGTCCTTAACCATCTTAGTCTCAATCTGGGAAGCTTGTACATTCTTGTTAGAGATGAGGCTAATCGCAGAAGAAACTACACCCAAATGTCCCCAAGAGGAGGAGGATAGGGAACTCGGAGAGCTGGCAGTTCCTGATACTCACCCTATTTCATGGTAGGATTTCTTCGTCAGCCAGTCCACAAGCATTTCTTGAGTGACCTCCATGTCTTGGGTTCAGTATATCATTTTTGTGGCAATGGTCCTCACGGTGACAAATTCTAAAAGTGACGAGCAATCAGACTAAGATAGTGTTGCTGCTTTGTCATTGACTGTTCAAGAGATGGTGGTACCTATTTATTAGTCAATCAATTTAATAAAAATTGTTCTGCCACTGTAAAGTCAACACTTGACTCTCTCATTTGGGGTGTGTCAAAAAAGGTCCCTATCCTAATCTTGGAGAGGGTAGAAAATGGGCTGGGGGTCAGAGTGGGAAACTATCCTTCGATGAGTTGACCAATACGGCTGAAGGTGGTAATTTTCTACCCATTATCCACTATTCTCCATTTGCCCAGCAGAAAGATCATATAACCAAGCTTCTCTGACTGCTAGATACAACCATGTAACTAAGTGCTGACCCATAAGATGAAAGCAGATGTCAAGCTTTTGGCATCCTCCTTAATGAGATCTTAGTGTTTTTACACTTCTTCATTTCTACTGCCTAGAATACTGATATGATTTTTGGAGATTTGACAGCCATCTTGGACCACAAGGTGATCTTAAGAATGGTTGCCGTGTGCTAAGGATGATGGAGTAAAACAACAGAGGAACCTTAGGTCCTTGTTACCTTAGATGTGCATTTCCAGACTTGGGCTACCTAACTCTGAACTTCTTTTACATGAGAGAAAAAAACCCTGAAATTTTGAAGCCCCTATTGTCTTGTGTTTGCTGTTATTTACAGCTAAAACAAGAAGTTATGACCTCTTATTCCTGTTCTGTTTGTGTAACACGTCTAGAACAAAGCTCGTTAAGCTGAATTATAAAATGGCATTTTCACTCCAGTTATCTAAGGCGGCTAATCAGTCACATGTGAAGGGACTCTAGCAGGGCTTCTCAGCTAATTCTGCTCACCCTTTGACCCAGCTCAGAGGTTGATATGGTTTGGTTCTTTGTCACCACCCAAATCTCATCTCAAATTGTAATCCCCGTAATCCCCACGAGTCAAGGGAAGAACCTGGTCGGAGGTGATTGGATCACGGAGGCGGTTTCCCCCATGCTGTTCTCATGATAGTGAGTGAGTTTTCATGAAATCTGATGGTTTTATGTGTTTGACAGTTTCTCCTTCACACACTCTCTCTCTCACCTGCCACCATGTAAGACATGCCTGCCTCTTCTTCCACCATGACAGTAAGTTTCCTGAGGCCTCCCCAGCCATGTGGAACTGTGAGTCAATTAAACCTCTTTTCTTTAAAGATTACCCACTTTCAGGCAGTTCTTTATACAGTGTGAGAACTGACTAATTCAGGGTCACCCCGTGAAATCTTCCCTAATTTCACCTTCATGCCTGGGCTGCATAAGGTGCCCTCTGTGCTCCCATTTTATGCTGTGCATGCCTGTGTCTTAATATTATGTGCTTGATACATCCATATTCCCCATTCCTTGGGGGTAGACACTGTCTTCATTCAGCTTTGTATTTGCAGGCTCTAACATAGGGCCAGGGATGCAGTAAACAGTAGGCACTCAATAAAGGTTTATAGCACTCAGTTATGTTTATCTGTAGCTGCTTTTCAGTGATGTTTGGTGCTTTTGTGACTCTCTAGAGACAAAAATAAAATAGCCCTTAAAAAAAATGAGTGGAAACGGATGGTTTGTTGTAGATGAGTGATCAACAAAATAAAGACCCTCACATCAGAGAGCTGCCACCTCTGCAGGTGGGGCCATGTTTTGCCCACAGTTCATGCTGGCATGATGTAGGGCTCTGTAGATCAGACAAGCAATTAAATTCTGCTTCCTATGAGTGCAAAATTGGTCACCAAAATAGCTTCATCTCTTCATGGCATGCATCAAAAGTGTTTGTTTACAGACAGTCGACAGACTGCTAATTACCTCCTGACACCCTGAGACGACACTCATTCATCACCCACGCAGGTCCTGACAGCCATAAAGTGTGTACCTGTCACCCTGACTTACCAAGGAGCAGTTTCTCTGGGTTGAGGCTGTTGACCCCACTCCTATTTGAGTGACAAAGATTGGGCCGTTTCTCACTTCAAGCAACCTGACCCTTACACAACCCACTCCATTTTTTGTAGGAATTCCTTCAACTAATGAACACTGTGTTCATCAGGCCAAAGGTTCCAAATAATTGCTGTGTGATTGTATCTCACAGTTCTTGGCAGCTCATTATGCGAAAAAAAACCTTAGGATCCAAGTGAGTCTAACATTGGACAACTCAGTTTTATCTTAATTGAAACGTTGAGAATTCCTGAACCACAAATTTTATTTTTCTCAATTTAGGCTTATAATTCTCCACTCAGTCCATTTATAACCTCACTGATTTTAACTTCCTGCCCCCTATTTTGTAGTAGTTGATCTAAGAAAGATAATTGAGGTGGGAAAATGGCCTTTGGATATTCCACCTGTTTCTTAGATAAGAAGAAGAGGGAGCTCATGGATATTGCATGCCCATGAACCAGGCTGGCATGATAGGTCTTCCACCTCAGCTCTCTCTACCACATAATGGTAGGTGGATATCTAGGTCCTTTAGAAATAAAATTTTCCCACTTGGAGTCATATTTCACTGAATATCATATAAAATACATCCTGGGTCAATGCTTGGAGTTGAGATGTTCCTATAGACCATACTTACATGTTCTCTTCTCCCACCTAAGTTCATTTATTAATTTAATAAATATTTGTGGAGTACCTACTATGGGACAGGCACTATACTCAACCCTGAGGCTACAGCAGAGTTTAAGGCCCTGTCCTCAGGGAGCTCACAATCTAGGGCAGAAGACAAATAACAAACCCCAAACAGGCTGATCCTATTATGTCAGGAGCAGACTAATGCTATGAAGAAAATGAAGCATACTGGAAGGACAGACGGTATGAAGAGGAAGTGTGTTCTTCAACATTATCATACATCAGGAGCATCCGCAGGGTTCTGGAAAGAGCAGGCAGAACACTTGAAACAGATTTAACTGAAGACAGTTATGTGAGTTAAGAGACTACCAAAACTGCTGAAGTATGAGCTACAGTGGGAAGCCATTACTTCCCTGGATCTGAAAGAGCTTGGAAGAGAAAGGAATTAACAGGCCACGTGACAGCCTGCTCAGTAGAAGAGAGAAGGTTGAGACCAAACTCTGAGGGAAGGGCCAAAGCACCAGTGAAGGTCCACACACCACCAGTGTAAACATTTCCAAGTGATATTTCAAGCTAACAAATTATTTAGTAAAATTAGTTCTATTCTCCTGCCTTGATAAGTATATCTCTATAATGACGAAACAGAAAAATACATGTAAAATTACAGTTGTCTACAATACCCCAGTGGATGGCGCTTGGACATGCTAAGTCATTTAAACTAGAGCCACAGCCTCATAGTCACCACCCCTCTCACCTTCTCTCACCTCTCCTGAAGTGCAGGGAGGGGCCTTTCCTGAAGTTCTCTTATCTAAGGGAAGTTCCTCCCTTAAAACAAATGGGACAGTTGTGAGCGTTCTCCCTGGGATCTACATGAATTGGAGATGATTAAAGGTCTCCATGCCCAGGTCACCATACCCAGACAGACTTTTCACCTCTCCTTCCGAGGGGTCCTACCTGAGGGACTTTTATTTCTGCATAAGACAGCCTTTGTTCTGAGTGCAGTTCCTCCCCTCACCCTCCCATAGCTTGTCATCACCACTCTCCAGGAACCTTTAAGCTCCTGTTTATTTCTGTAACTCAAAATGCTATTTAAGCTTCAACCACCTGGCCCTTTTTGAGGCTCATGCTTGTGGGGCTCCCGTGCATATGAATTTAATTAATCTGTATGTGGTTTCTCCTGCTAATCTGGCTACTGTCAAGTTTATTTCTCACATGTAAATATCACAACACCAGAAGGGAGAGAGAAGGTTCTCTCGCCCCTACACAACAAAATACCAAAGACAACTGAATTCATTATTGTTACACATCTTAGAGTATTCTGTTGATAGGCAAACAATATTTGAATGACTAGAAAAACCCTATATAATCCATAAATTTCTATATATTTAATCCATGCACTGTAAGTTCCATACCTTAATTTCATCAAAATTACAAATTATGTTTTAAAATCAAGACTTTTAACATAGTTTATATTGTGTTGATGATAATGCCAAGTTAGACATTTCTTGAGTTACTGTAGTTCTTCAGTTCTTGAGTTGTAGTTCTTAAGTTCATTTACTAAATTCAGTTGGGAGAAAGTGTGCTCTGCTGAGGCAGTAGCAATTGGAATTGCAAAAAAAAAAAAAAAATCTAAGCAATACTTAAATTCAGAAATAAATCATAAATTTGACATATCATGTTCAAAAATTATAATGAGTTCTCACATGGTAAATTATTATTCCTTAAAAGATTCAGAACATTTTAAGTTTATTACATAAATAATTCTCATGTATTAAGTAATTGAACCGTCTCTTAAAACAATGTGTGTGTGTGTGTATAGAGAGTATTAGTTTTTCTTTTCTCTTTCAAATTTTTCAGTGCTAGACTTTTATAAAGAAAACTGATAATAGTACCAGAATATTCAATTTATTCAATTTTCTCTTTAATTACAGAAACTGGTTTCAGAATTATTTTATAGATTTCTCTCCTTCATAGTCATGCAAAATTTTTATTTTCAGATTGTAATTTTCTGATACGTTTTTTGGAATGTAACTTTACTTTTCTGATATCCTTTCCATGTGGAATTTTATTCTCTTGAAAATTTAAAAACATTTAAAATCCTTTAAAAAGTAAAAATAGAGAAACTATGATCTACTTCACTTTTTTTGGTTTGATTTTGCTAACATTATTAATAGCAAGCAATAATTTATAAGAATTATAACTGACAGTACCACGAATTTCACACTGATTTTTTCATAAAAGACCAAGACTTATTCTTTATTTGAGGACCTCTTGTTGTCATTGCTTAACCATCCAGTGCATCTCTTATCTTGACTAAATTAAACCTAAGAGATTTGAAGTCATCCATTTGGCATTCTACTGGGTGTCTAGAGCAGTTGCAAAGTCGAATTTGACACGTGTTTCATCAGAATGTTCCATGGTGGGCAGATGCAGAAAATACCATTTTGACCTTTGAAATCACTTTTGCAAAATTATGACAGTAAAAGAAACCTGACATAGTTTACTCCATTTTGCTTCAAACCTCCAAGCTGTCCTTGGTCATTTCTGGGTATAGACCAAGCTGGCCTTGAGAGAAATTTGGTTTAGAGTTTAACTTTAAAGCAAGGATGATAATAGCCTTTCCCAAAACTCAACTGCCTTTGTAAAACTAATGAAAGTCCACAAGATTAGGATTACAAGAAGGGCCTGAGTTCTGCTAAGATATAGGCTTAGTTAAACAATGACCAGTCATTTTTCTGGAGGTCACAAGATTTGTAACTTCCCCAAGTATTCCCACAGATAACATCACTGTTGTAACACCTAAGATTGGACTTTTGAGATGTCTTTCAGACTTTTGCATTTCTGATGACGAGTTATCTCCACCTGGATTCATGACTCATGACTCTGTCCTGTGGACCCTACCAAGAGGCACACTCAGCACATGATGACCATTTTCCACTCCCCTATGATGGCATCCCAAACCAATCAGCAGCACCCATTCTCTAGCCCCCTCTGCCCACCAAGCTATACTTGAAAACCCTAACCTCTTAGCCTTCAGGGAGATGGATTTGAGTAATAACTCCACCTCCCGCCTGGTGTGGCCAGATTGGTATGAGTTAAGCCCTTCACTGCAATGCCATGGTCTGGGTGAATTGGTTTTTTCTGTGCAGCATGCAGGAAGAATCCAACAAGGGATTACACCTTAGTACCAAAGAACGGCATGTCTTTGGAAAAGCTGGGGCCATGTCTCCTGGTAACAAACGTGTCAGCGCCTGACATGCAAGACCCACTAGAACCAGAATCAACCACAGGAGAAGTAAGCAAATGGGCACTGGGCCCTACAGGTGATTGATGCCTCATTATGCATGAATCTCCTACATCTCTTAGCATGAGGGGAGGGATCTGACAAGGTTGTTGATCTGTCTTTTCTCTTGCCTGAAAGCTTCAGTCACTCAAGTCCTCCCTGCTCTGTAATGCAACATCCATCTCTGCCTTGGCAGTGACACTGCCCCCGAATCCTGATGGCCTTGGGATGAAGTTGCCTTTTGCTGTCAGAACACAAGAAAGAGACATGGAGATGTATCCTCTGGGACTTGAAGGACCTTAGTCCTGACAGCACATGCTTGTGGGCGTGCCAGTGTAGGCAAGGAAAGTCTTTCCTCCCTGTCCTTCTGGGATCTGTGGCTGGGGCTCAAGAATCAGGCTGGTGAAAAACAGATTAACAAGAGTAAAAGCAGTTTTAATTCTGTATGTGGTATGCACGGGAGTTCACAAAGAAAGATGTAGCTCCAGGAGGTGACCAGGTGATTGAGGCTTATGCACCATCATAGGTCAAACAAGGGAAAAGGGGTCTGGGGCTTCTGGGAGCAGGAGAAGTCAGATCTGGGAAGGCATGTTGGGAAGGTCGTCTTGTTATGCAGTTAAGAGTCTCTCAGGATATGGGGATTGCCTCCAGGAGCAGCTCCCTCCCTGCTATGCAAACAGTTTTACTTTATAAATGTAAATTTCCTTTACAAGAGACAAAATGTATACTACATTTTTAGGCAGTTAGGGGGAGGTAAGGAGCTTTTCCTGTGTCTGCTGGTTCTCAGTTGCCTTCAGCTCAAAATAATGGTGCGTGCTGAAGAGGCAGACTTTGGGATGACATACTCTGATACCCTGTGGAAGCAAGAGAGGCTCTATGTGTTTCTTAATGCATTTGTGTGTGTTTGTGACACGTGGGACCTGCGGAGGCATAGGGGACCAGAGCAGGGGTTCCACCTGCCTGCATTTGTGTTTGGTACAGAAGTGATTGTCACTGAGGGAAGTCAGCACTTACAGAACAGTGTGCGCAAGAAGAGGAGAGAGATACCTGTCCTCTCATTGTCCACCCTGCCATCTTCTGCCAGGCTGAGAAAGCAGAGGGAGAAGCAGCACGGGGAGGTAGGATTCTGGGGCACAGAGTGGGGCAGAGGGGCTGGAAGGCGTGGGGGGTGGTGACTAAGGCCCATACTCTGACCTTTTCTTGCTCATATTTCTTTCTAAGGGGCTTAGGAAGTCTCACCTTACAAACCGTAAAATCTTCTTAAGCAAGATTTTTCTTTTCTTTTTTTTTTGAGATGGAGTCTCACTCTGTTGCCCAGGCTGGAGTGCAGTGGCACGATCTCCAATTGCTGCAGGCTCTGCCTCCGGGTTCAAGTGATTCTTGAGTCTCAACCTCCTGAGTAGCTGGGACTACAGGTTCATGCCACCATGCCCAGAAAACTTTTGTATTTTTTTGTAGAGACGGCCTTGTTGCTCAGGCTGGTCTTGAACCCCTAACCTGAAGTGATCCCCCCACCTCAGCCTCCCAAAGTGCTGGGATTACAGGTGTGAGCCACTGCACCTGGCCTGTATTAGTCTGTTCTCACCCTGCTATAAAGAAATACTCAAGACTGGGTAATTTATAAAGGAAAGAGATTTAATTGACTCCCAGTTCTACATGGCTGTGGAGGCCTTAGGAAACTTACAATCATGGTGGAAGGCACCTCTTCACAGGGTGACAGGAGAGAGAGAATGAGTGCCAGCAGGGAACTCTTATAAAACCATCAGATCATGAGAATAGCATGACTTAATTACCTCCTACCAGGTCTCTCCCACAACCCATGGGGATTATGGGATTATAATTCAAGATGAGATTTGGGTGGGGACACAAAGCCAAACCATATCACAGCCCAAGATTTTTATTGGCCCTGCATAATATGGCCTACTTTCCAACTTGACTCTGGTATGGCATCAACTGAGAGATAGCAGACCTGTTATCTTAACTCAAACATTCCTTTCTACTGACTCCAAGTCTTTAGACAAAGCTTAGCTCTTTCAACCAATTGCCAACTAAAGAATTCCTAAACCCAGCAGGGTGTGGTGGCTCAAGCCTGTAATCCCAGCAATTTGGGAGGCTGTGGTAGGAGGATTGCTTGAGCTCAAGGGTTTAAGACCAGCCTAAGCAACATAGTAAGACATTTTCTATTATATTATAAATTTTTTTTTTAAGTAACCATGTGTGGTGGTGTACACCTGTAGTCCCAGATATTAGGGGGCTGAGACGGGAGGATTGCTTGAACCCAGGAGATCAAAGCTGCAGTGAGCTATGATCATGCCACTGTACTCCAGCTCAAGTGACAGAGTGAGGCCCTGTCTCAAAAATAAAAATAATAAACAATAAATATTTTAAAATAAAATAAAGAATCCCTAAACCCACCTATGACCTTTAAGTTCCCATTTTGAGATGTCCCATCTTTTCTGGGCAAACCAATGTATACCTTCCACGTATTGATTTTACCCACAATTGCTGTCTCCCTGAAATGTATAAAACCAAAGTAGAACCCGACGGCTTCAGGGGCACCTTCTCAAGGCCTCTTGAGACTCTGTTTTCCTGGGTCATGGTCTTCCACATGGCTCAGAATAAACCTCTTTAGCTATTTTGGCAGAGTTTGGTGTTTGTTCCTTCACAACAAACGAAGTAGTGATCACATGGTACTCATTGTTGCCCTCAGGGAGGCCTCTGGCTTTCACAAGTTGGTATTTTCTCAGTTTTGGAGAGTGTGAGCAGGAGTTTTGATTCAAAGCTAGGTAAAACAAATCTTCCTCAGTCCTGATCTAGCACCTTAGAGGGAGCCAGCCCAGAAGAGAGTGCTTTACTCTTAGGCCATCTGGGAGGGAGCAGGCTGAGAGGGCTGTCGGTCAGGTGAGCCCCAGAGAAGAGCCGGGGAGGAAGGGGACTCCCTGGCAATAGAGGCTCATTACTTCTGTGGCACTCGGGTTGGCCTTTAGAGGGTTCATGGACTTCTAGGAAAAACTGCTCTGAGCGCTGCAAAAAATCCCACACAGTTCCCCCAGCACATAACACCGCACATGCAAAGCAGGGTGAAGGGATTTGATTTTTCTCACAGGAAGTGCCTTGATGGAAGGGAAATGGAAGTCTTTCATTTTTGCATAATTCTGTAAATTATATACATTTTGCCAATTCAGCCCAAATTGGTATTTTCCTCTCCCTGATTCCTATTTCATTTACACATAATACTTAACATGCAACACGAGTTTCCAGACTGCCTGGAGAAAATAGGTTTGCCTCTGCTGTCCTAGCCTCCTGCTGGCTGCGTGCTCCGCACAGCACCGTGCCGTCATGAAGCATTGCTTGTGTGGGTGTGTGAAGGAACCAGAGCCCGCAGCCACATTGCTTACAGGGCTTTCCGAGGCTCTCACTTGGTGTTAGACAGGCCAATTGCCATGCTGAGTATGCATCCAGTGTGTCTGAGTAAAGCCAGCTGGAAAGAAGTGTTTGTCACAGTGCTGCTGTCCCAGGGGGAGGCCTGGCCCTCATGAGCAGGCTGCAATGGGGGCTCCACACTGCCAGACCTCAGCCTTCTACTGGCCTCTGCTTCTCAAAAAGACCAGAGGCCTTGAGTCTGTGTTCTCCAACCACAGCTAAAAGCTCCCCCTGAAACAACCAAGACATTCCCTCATTTGGAACCTGTCTTTGTGGCTCAGCCAGGCAGATACCCGCCTTTTGTCAGCCACTTGCTATGTCATGAGAAGCACACAGCTACCAGACAGAGGAAACCCCATTCTTATTGACTCCTGGGAGGTCTTAAGGAATTTATTTCCCCCACTGCGTCTCCGTTTCTGCAGGTATACAACCAAAAACTAGGATCCCCAAGCCCCACATAGTCCAATATGATAGTCACTAGCCACAGGTAGCTATTTAAATTGTGGTTGAATTAATTAAAATTAAGTAAAAGTGAAAATTCCATTCTTTGGTCAACTAGCCACCTTTCAAGGGCTCAATAGCCATGTGTCACCGGCAACTCCCATACCGGCTGGTTCAGGTAACAGAACATTTCCATCACGGCTAGAGTTCCCGTGGGACAGTGCTGATCCAGAGGTTCCTAAGGCCCTTCCAGGGCTGGCATTCCAAGCGGAGGTGGTTGATCCCTGGCCTGCCTCCCCTCTGGCTGCTGTGGGCGTCCCAGGTGTGGGTGTGTCCTCTAGTTCTCATGGGTCAGAGTAAGCATCAGGAAACTCTGGCTTTGTTGCTGTTTTGAGTGTTCTCAGAGACCCTTTTAGGCACTGTCCAGGAACAAAAGTGCTCAAGTGACCTGGAAGAGGCTGTTTCATTGGCCTAGAGAGTGCTAGCCTGAGATGGGGAAACTGAGACCCAGAGAGGCTGAGGGTTGAGGGAATCAGGGGAGACTGTTGCTCGCTGGCCCTATGGAGGAAGGACGGAGCCTTCCACAGATTCAGGAGGGATGGAAAGAGTGGTGCTCCCAGACCCGAGGCCCTCTCCGGAGAGATGGGTGTCGGCATGTGGTGGGCCTTTATCACAATTGTTGTCAGCCATTGAAAACTCTGCCCAGCATCTTCAGTACCACAGACTGACATCCTAGATGCCAGTCAGAGAGGTCCAGGGCTCTGTGGGTCCAGAGGAAGCCCTTGAGCCCGCATTAGTGGCCACCTTTCTTGAAGAGCTTGGCCAGGCTCAGCTGTGGAGCCTGTCCAAAGTAAGGATGCGCACACAGGCCCTGGGACACAGGGGCCAGACAGGGCTGGCTGCAGTCCCTCCTTGGCTTGTCATGCCTAGCTGGCAGCTGAAAAAATCCTCACACCTGCTGGACAGAACCAAGGCCTGCTTTACTCACCCACACACACCTTGACTTGTGTGCCCAGGTGTTTAAGGGAAAAGTTCAGAAATAACAGCACCCAGGAATCCAGAGAGGGGCGGGGCCCAGTGTGGAGGCTCCCCTGCCGGAGTGTAGGAAGCAGCCCGGTCAGTGCGTTCATCCTCAAAATGTCCCAGAGGTTGCTGTTGGAACCCTCACCTTACAGAGGTGGATACCAAAGCTCAGAGAAGTAACATAGTACAAGCTACAGAGCTTAAAAAGTAGTAGTACCAGGACTCAAAGCAAGCTAGGCCAACCTCCCAGCTGCGTTGTTTCCACTTTTCCACACAGAAGTCTGATGTCTGACCCTGTCTCGGGTGGATCATTCATTCATTCACTTAATTTCTTTCTTTCTTTCTTTCTTTCTTTTCTTTTTCTTTCTTTCTTTCTTTCTTTCTTTCTTTCTTTCTTTCTTTCTTTCTTTCTCTCTTTCTTTCTTCTTTCTTTTCTTTCTTTCTTTCTTTCTTTCTTTCTTTCTTTCTTTCTTTCTTTCTTTCGTCTTTCTTTTTTTCTTTCTTTTTTTGGAGACAGAGTTTCGCTCTTGTTGCCCATGCTGGAGTGCAATGGTGCAATCTCGGCTCACTGCAACCTCCTTCTCCTGGGTTCCTGCCTCAGCCTCCTGAGTAGCTGGGATTACAGGTGCCGGCCACCATACCTGGCTAATGTTCATATTTTTAGTAGAGATGAGTTTCACCATGTTGGCTAGGCTGCTCTCGAACTCCTGACCTCAGGTTATCTGCCCGCCTCGGCCTCTGAAAGTGGTGGGATTACAGGTGTGAGCCACTGCGCCCTGCCACACTTAATCCTATCAGCCCACCTGAGCCAGGTGCGGGGGCACAGCCACGCACAGCACCACAAGGGCTCATCTCACAGCACTGACAGAAAGCAACCTCATCCGGTGAACTGCCTCTGCTGTGAATTCTACAATGACCCAGCTTTCGACACAGCCTGCAATGGGGAAACCTATTCTAATTAAGGATGGTCAAGCTGGACTTCCTTGAGTAAGTCAACTTTGAGCTGAGTCAGGTGGCCTCCTAATACCTCTGTTTTCTTGTCCGTAAATTGGGAAGAATGGAAATCTCCATTGTGTCTCCTCCAAGGGCTGGTCTCAGGAGCCTCTCATGGGAGGTGATGGTAAGGGTCTTTGTAGACATCCTCTGGAGGTAGAATTACAAAGGCCCAGGAAAGAATGCTGGGCCAGGACCTCACACCATTCTTGGTCAAGGCCTTTTAAAATGCATTTACCCACCATCTCCCTTCAGCAAGACCCAAGCACACTGGCTTAAGGGACTGGACTCTCCCTATGTTCCTCAGTGTTGAATAAAAGATAGAGACAGAATCTCTAAATTTAAAAACTTTTCTTCAGGAGTCAAGAATTGCAATTCAGGGCATACAGACCAGGTGGTCTTTGTTATGTCCAAAGAACAAAGAGAAGGTTAAAGAGTTTAGAGAAATGTTATGTATTGTTCTGCAAGAAAGTTCATTAGATTAGCACTAGTAAAGTTTTGGGGAGCTGGCAAGCTCTGATTGGTGAGGGATGGTGGTGGATAAAACTAGTCTTAAAGTTGCAGTAGGTTGTTTCAGTAGCTATTAGATAAAACTGGCTTCAGGTGACGGCAAGCAGTTTCAGCAGCCATGCTTGCAGAGAATTCAATCCTCGGAGCAATGTCGTGTGCCCTGAGGGCTTTATCCTCCTGGCCTCTGGACTCTGTTTTAGTTGAGTATGGCAAGAACGACCCAATCTGTATGATCAGCTTTCACATTAGTAAAAGCTTGAACCACAGGCCTGGCAGTGCCAAGTGTAGCTCTGACTCCACCTTCTTCCACTGACGTCTTTTCAATGACTTTCAATGAGCTCAGGATGTCAGGAGCCCAGACAGCTGGCTCTTCCCCATCGTTATCTTTGTCTTCACTATTTCGTCACCCAGTGAGTCTCTTAGGCTGGGAGTTCAGTTTACATTCCAGGCCCCCAAACCACAAATAAAGGAGACTCCTGCCAGCCCAGGGTTTCCAGAGATGCCCTGCAGAATCCTCAAGAGGCGCCTTGTCTCTCAGGCTCCCAAGTCAGAGGCATCTTCACAGAAAGGTAGAGCACTGGCAATTTCTAGAATCCTGATTCCACGTGTATCCCTCCCTCTGGCAGAAAACTGAAATTCCACCAGTTTATGCTTTAAAAATGTATTATCCTTGCTGTGATTTTAAACTACATCCACAAATTCATTCCTCCTCTCTCCAAGAAGTGGAACTTAACTTCTCTACCCTTTTGTATGGACTACACTCAGAGACTCACCTCTGACAAATAGAATGTGGCAGATGAGACTGGGCTATAAAAGGCATCAAGGACTCTTCTTTGTTCTCTCTTTTGGATTGCTTGCTCTGGGGAAAGCCAGTCACCACGTTGTGAGGATGATCGAGCAGCCTTATGGAGTGTTCCATGTGGAGAGGAACTGAGGCCTCGTGCCAACAGCCATGCAAGTGCACCATCTTGGAAGTAGATCCTCCAGCTCCAGTCAAACCATCAGGTAGTGGACTATAACCCACCTGACACTTTAACAGTCAGCCTCAGGAGAGACCCCACAGTGAAACCGTCCAGCTAGCAAAGGCCAAATTCCTCATCCACAGAAACAGTGTAAGGTAAAAAATGTTTATTGCCATTTTAAGTGGCTTAATTTTGAGTCAGTAACAAAAACAGTGCTATTTTTTTTTTAAGGCTGATGATCAAAATTAGCCTAGAACATTCCTTAGGAAGGGGCTGCATTGGAGACTAACATGGCCTCTCCTCCTACCGTGATTCAGCGTTACCATGTGTCCTCTAGAAGTGGGTTGAATGGATGAATGGATGGATGTCCAAGTGCTGGTTGAAGTGGCCAGCTTGCATTTCATGGTGCCACATTGAACAACAACTCGTGCACATTTTTAGGGACTAGAACCCTACTTCTTACACCGAGATGACTCCCTCCTCGAGAAGCCTGAAGGTTCTTGGGTTATCTGGCTGTGCAGACACACAAGGGGCATGCACTTGGGAGGAACAATGGCAAGAGGAGTTACACTATCTTTTCTCTTAAAAAAGTTTGTTTCCTGGCTAACACGGTGAAACCCTGTCTCTACTAAAAATACAAAAAAATTAGCTGGGTGTGGTGGTGGGCACCTGCAGCTCCAGATACTTAGGAGGCTGAAGCAGGAGAATGGCATGAACCCAGGAGGCGGAGCTTGCAGTGAGCTGAGATCGAGCCACTGCACTCTAACCTGGGTGACAGAGCAAGATTCCGTCTCAAAAAATAAATAAATAAATAAATAAAAATAAAGAATAAATAAAATAAAAAAGTGCTTTTTTACTAAGCCCATATAGTTGAATTTGCATAAATTAAATGTTTGCTACAGATTACTGTACTCAACATTTGTTTATTCTTTAAATGTTACAATTTTTTAAAATGTACATACTCCCTAATAAACAACAAAATATTAACACGTTGGTGTTCACCACAACATTAATTTATTTTCTAATTGTTTGACTGTATAATAAGTAAATATTATGAATTTGTGGTTAACAAAAATGCATACCCGTTAAATATTTCTTTGGGCTGCAGTAACAAGATATAACAAATAGATAACTTAAAACAAGAGAATGTCCTGTCTCACATTTCTAGCAACTAGAAGTCTGACACCAAGCTGTCAGCAGGCCATGCTCCCTCTGAACCTATAGGAGAGACTCGGTCCTTGCCTCTTCCCACCTTCTGGTGGTTTGTCAGCAAAGCTTGGGGTTCGCTGGCTTGCAGTTGCATAATTCCATAATTCATCCCCTGTCAGCACACAGCACTCCCCCCTGTGTGTGTTTGCATCTTCATATGGCCACCAGTCATATCGGGGTAGGGTCCACTCCACCCCATCAAGACCTCATTTTGATTAGTTACATCCACAATGACTTTGTTTCTAAGTAAGTTCACATTCTAAGGTGCTAAGAGTTGGGATTTCAGCATATCTTTCTTTTTTTTTTTTTTCTTTCTTTCTTTTTTTTTTTTTTTGCGAAGTGGGAGACACGATTCAACTCAGGACAAATCCTTTTTCATTTTTTCATTTTCTGTAGTGAGAAGTCAGGCAAGGTTTCAATGATTCTGCTTCCTTAAAGTTTGTAAAACTGTTGGCAACTGTTGTGAGACCTTGGTTCTTTTCTTAGTTTAAAAGAATTTAAACAAGAGACACACAGCAAAGGAGATGCAGCATGGAGCAATTTATTGCACGGGAGAAAGAATATTTTGTAAGTGAAGTGCAGAATAGACAACAACCTGAGAGCGTGCAGGGCGAATGTTTGTGAAGATGAGACAACACTGACCATTAATGGCAAGGCTCCCTTTATGGGAGTCTTCTGTGATTATTCATAAGGGGGTGGGAGAGGTGTTGCTAAGAAGCAAGTTCTGGGTGCTCCTCCGGGTGCACATGCACAGTAGCTATACATGCTTGTTCATATGTCACATGTCTCATTAGCATCTTAAATCTCCACCCAGGACTGTGTTTTTTACTATTATAAAAAAAAGGATCAGTTTGAGGACAGGTAAAATCAAAATGCATATACCCTCTACAGGGGAAAGTCCTTACCGCAGGCAGCTTTGCTGGAATGAGCTTGACTGCATTGCAGATCGTGTGTTGATGGTGAGGTCTCCATGGTTGCTGCCTCCCAAGGACATGGTTATGTCCTTGACTCTCTCAAAACTACTGATCTAGTGGGCAAATCCCTGGAAGAAAAGCAGCCCTAGTAAATGCCTGAATGAATGACAGGGTGAGCAACAGCATCCCTGCTCTGACATGGCTTGCACCGCACTCCCCGGCAAGTTGGCACCCTGCTCAGGGTTTATGCCCTGGAAAGCAAGATGGACCCAGTCATTCCCAGTTGTGGTGTGATGCCAGGGGGCAGGCTGCATGTCCTGAAAGGAGACCTGGAGTGGAATGCCAGTCTGCCCTTTGCTGGGGGAGAGACTTTCAGGAAATCATTCATTCAACAGATTCTTTTTCATAATTAAAAAAAAATGTGTGGGTACATACTAAGTGTATATATTTACGGGATTCATGAGATGTTTTGATATATGCATGCAATGTGAAATAACCTCATCCCGAGGAATAGGGTCTCCATCCCTTCAAGCATTTATCCTTTGTTTTGCAAACAATCCAATTACATTCATTTAGTTATTTTAAAATGTACAATGAAGTTATCATTGACTATAGTCACCCTGTGGTGCTATCAAATAGGAACAACAGATTCCTATTAAGTGTCTACTATGTGCTGGCAATTGTGACAAACGAGGAATGGATCAGACAGGAAGACTAATCAGGGATCTGTCCCCATGAAGACCACAGCCTAAGGGGGACATATAATCACACTCACTTCACAAAAATCCCACTTGCCAAGCGCCTGGAAGGAGACAGGCGTGGTGCTCCGAATGCCTCCCAGAAGCCAGAGCCCCCTCAGGGTTACTGGAGGCAGAGTGGCTTCGGCGCAGTGTTGAAGGCTCAACTGCATTCCCTCCAAAACTCATACTTTTGAGACCTCAGAAAGTGGCTGAATTTGGAGAGAGCCTTTAACGAGGGAATCAGAACTAAATGAGGTCACCAGGGTGGCCCTAATCCAATCTGACTGGTGTCTTTATAAGAAGAGGAAATTAGGACACAGGCTTCACACAGAGGAGAGACCGTGTGGTGACACAGGGTAAAGGCGGCCATCTGCAAGGCAAGGAGGAAGAACTCAAGAAACCAGTCCTGCACACACCTTGATCTCAGACTTCCAGCCTCCAGAAAAGTGAAAAGGCACATTTCTGTTGTTGCAGCCCCCAGTCTGTGGTACTTTGCTATGGCAGCCCTATCAGATTATCAGATACAAGAAGGGAAACGCATCCTGGCCAAGGGAACAGCATATGCTAAGGCCCTGGGGTAGAACAGAGAGTGGAGGATGCAGAGGCTCAGAGGGCACTGCAATTCGGGCACAGAAAGGGAGGGAAAGTGAGACACAGGAGGGTGGGGAGAGGGCCCAGGCAGACTCCCAGCTTAGGGGTTTAATAACAAATCTTCTCCTAAGAGAAATGCAAGGGCATTATGTGTGGGGCGGGAGGAAGACTGGCTGACCAGCTCGGCATTCCAGAAACACCCCCATAGCTGAAGCAGGAGAATAAGGTCTGGGGACAGGGAGCCTAAGGGCTTCCTAGAACTGAAACAGTAGAACCCCAACTTTCTACAACCAAGTACAGAACCTTGTAATTCTGCTTCAGCTATGACAGGAAATATTGCCTTCACTTACATAGGGTGTACACCAAGTAAATAACTTTGTAACCTCCCCCAGCCTCTTCATTTGCATAGAAAATACACCAAGTAACCAATGGGAAACCTCTAGAGGATATTTAAACCCCAGAAAATTCTGTAACCTGGCTCTTGAGCCCCTTGCTCAGGTCACTTCCACCCTGTGGAATGTGCTTTCGTTTTCAATAAATCTCTGTTGTTGTTGCTTCATTCTTTCCTTTCTCTGTTTGTGCGTTTTGTACAATATTTTTGTTCAAAACACCAAGAACTTGGACACCCTCCACTGGTAACATATCTGCTGTGTGGAAGGGGGTCAGGCAAAGGCAATGAGGCCTGTGAGGGGAGCACAGAGGCACATACAGGGTCCCAGCTGTAGGCAGGAGGGCAGGTTGGTCTCCACCTGTGAAATGAGGGCAGTATTGTGCGTGGTACAATCTCTCAGCAATTGCCATTTGTGATTTACTTCATTGTTTGACCCCATTAGACTGGGAGGGGAGTTCTCTTTTGGTTCTGAAGTTATGCACGTAAGCTATAAACTAATGTTAGTGCTCATCTTGGTATAACGGAGATAGTCTGAGAAAGGTAGTCAAATGCCTGCTGCTTTCAGCATAACAGATCCTGACTACACTGAATGGGCCTGAGGACTCTGAGGAAGTGCTGGGTGTGAGGGAGGGATTCAACTCAGGGGAAGTCCAGCTTCTTGTCCATTTACGTTCTCTTCTCGTTCCATTCTATAAGTAAAGGTGTCCGTGGCTTCCACATTTTATTTGACTTAAAATTTAAGGATTAAAATCATTCGTGTCTAAACTTGTTAATTTAGTTCACTAGACCATCTTGGGCAAACAACTGACTAATTAAAAAATTTTTTTCTTTATAATGGTAATATTGTTTTAGAGGCAAAAGGATAGGCCAGAGTTTACCAAACTATGCTCCAGAAAACATTAACATCTTACAAAATCATAATAGCAACCATTATGGCTGACATTTATTGTTTACTTTGGGTTGGCTATTGGGCTTAGTAATTGTCACACGTTACATAATGCTGTAGATAGTTTTTTCTTTGAAAAAAAGGGTTGTAGAATATTTTCATTTTCTTCTTGGCAACTCATGATACAGATTGTTCCTGAGTAGTTTTACAGGGCAAAAAACATATTTCATTTTGTTTCTCTGTTATTGTCCTTAAAAATATAATTCGGGGAAAACGGTATGAGATTTTAAAACTTGGCAGCTTCACTGAAGGTTTTGATGTCAGTCATGTTGTATGGGTTTTATTGTAACAGATGGTACAGGTAAGAAGCAAAAGGAAATTAAATTACAGATCAATAGTTCTGGAAAGGGCCTGGGGAAGCCTTCCTTGTTCAACAGCAGAAGTTGAGAGGTGAGATGATTGTCCCAGGGGGGTGGAGTGGGGCTGGGATGGGCTCCACCTCCCCGTCCACCAGCACCTCCCTGTCCCTGCCCGCAGGTGTCACTGGGAGGCCTCCCCTGGGCTCAACTGAGCCAGAGTGTCTGGGAGCAGTGCCAGAGAAAATACAGGACACTCAGTGAAATTTGAATTTCAGATAAACAGTAAGTAACTTTTAGTATTAATATGTTCCATTTATTGCTTATCTAAAATTCAAATTTAACAGAGCTGTCTGCATTTTTATGTGCTCAATCTGGCAACCAGTGCCTGAGACCTGGACTAGCATCTAACTGCCCTCTGACTTCCTCCGGCGCAGGGACAGAGGGCCTGCGGAAGCTGCCTGGGATGCCAGTTCCCACTGCCTTCCACCCCTGAACAATGCCTCCAATGCCAGGAAGACCCAGACGTCCACTCTGCGGAGCAGGGGTAAGGAAATCACCTTTACAAAAGTATGTAAGGTTGGTCACATCCATCCTCACCCATGCTCACATCCTCTCCACACCCTCTAGCCACGAGCCGAGTTATTCCTTCAATAGCCACGGGGACTCTGCAGCAGCGCTGCGGGGCTCTGCAGGACCTTCTCCAGGGGAAGCATAGAGCCCACTGCAGTTTCTCTATTCCACGGGCTCCAGGCTCTGCCAAGCTGGTCCTGTCAAGGACAGTGGGCTGACCCCACCAGGGGCCTCAGCTCCATGTCACCTTCCAGGGATGGGGTGGAACCCCAGGCTCACAGTTCCTCCACCTTTTGCCATTCATTCCTGTTGCCTGAGTGGCCCCTGAAACCCTTGCTGGCTTGTTCTTCAACCTAGCCTTGAGACTTGAACAGGCTTGCCCAGTGTGTCCACCTCCAGGAGCGCCCCTGAGAGAAAGGAGGCCAGTGCCATCTGCCTCTCCAACCCCACCACAGGCCTGTGTCTGACCACAGTGCTGCTGATGGTCTACCCCCACCCACCCACTTAACCTCAAGCCCCTGGAGAGAAGACACCATCTCTTTTATCCACTGAGCCCCAGCACCTGGCCGGATGCCTGGCAGAGCAGGCTGTCTGCGCTCTGTGGCTGGGTGGTGGGCAGATCCATGAGAAGAGCAGACACACCCCTGTGCCCGCCTACTCACATCCTCTCCCACCCCACCCAACCTGGACTCCATAAAGTTTGCTCTTTAAGGCCAGAACTCATGATTCCCCTTGAGTCCCTGCAACTGGTCCCCAAGACAAGAAGACATTACAGTGAGGGGAGGCACAGGGAGCTGCTCAGGGTGGCCTTTCTTTCCCTGCAAATGATGCCTTTCCTAGCTGTATAGAGGCCACGGGGAGCGTGGGAACAGGCCACTGAGGGACCCTGAGCAAGGCACAGACCCTGTTCTGGGCACACTCTCCCTCAGTGATCAGAAGAGTGGCCAGGCAGACTGGGGACATGGCCAGGGGCACAGACATAGGGTCTTGGGAGTGGCCCACAGGCATCTTCTCAAATCCACACTCCCTGTCACTTGGACAATGCTGTGTTATGGGGACTGTCCTGTACATTTTAGGATATTGTCCCAAAGAACCTTAAGGACCAAGCAGGGGTCCAGGAGAAGAGCTGGGCAGATGGGGCTGAAGGCAAAACCCTGAAAGCCAGGTGAGGACAGCTTTTCCACAATGCATCAGACCCATTTTCCTAAAGACAGTGGCTGCCATCTCTTCCAGAAGGTAAACAAAGAACCTTCTCTACTGTGAACCAGCATCCCTAAGAAAAGTACCACATGGCTGGGGTCAGCTCCAGGAGGACTCTCTAGATATGCTGGCCACTTAAGCTCAACTTTCCATTACCAGCAACATGCACAGCTCACGTGTGTACACACACACAAATGCCACCACCCTGTCCCCACAGGTCTCTACTCCAGTGGATCTCACTCAGGGTGATTTTGCTCCCTGAAGAGCATTTGGTAAAGTCTGGAGACATCTCTGGTTGTCACAGCTGGGGGCAGGGGAGGTGTTTCCGGAATCTAGTGGGTAGGGCCAGGGATGCCGCTCAATATCCTAAAATGCCCAGGACAGTCCCTGTAACACAGAATGATTCAGCCCAAGACCTCAGCAGTGCCCAGGGTTAGAAACCCCACTGTAACATTGTGAAGCCGCCTGTAAACTTTTGCAAAAAGAGATCTTGGAATTTCCAGTTGGCTTCCCTGGGGCTCTATAAACCAGATGTCTGTCGTTGGCATCAGTTTACATAGATACCTGCAGAAAGCTGTCTGCTAGTGATGAAGCAGCCCCTCTTTTTCAACTACTTTGTAAGTGAAGCTGCCGTAGGGAGACACACACACACACACACATATCTCTTGATAATGCACAGTTCCTTTTTCTCTTCATTTCCTTTCCTGAGCTATAATCACTTCGGGCAATGCCAAGAATGATTGTAGAGACACATTCAGACCCCTTAATTAAGGAGGCTAGAGGATGTCCCCGAGGCACCGTGTGTGAGGGCAGGATTCTTTCAGAACTCACATGCAGAATGGAAATGGGAATCGGAAGTCTATTTTCCTTTTGTCTGGTGTTTAATGCCTTTTCCTCTGGTTGACAGACTTGAACTTTAAAAGACGGGTGATGACGTAAGAACAATTGACGTGTCATTTGACAGATGGCAAAATTTGTCTTTTCACTAATTTAGACTAATTTCTCACTGCAATTACTCTCCATTGTCATTGGAGGGGGCGGCGGGCTCTCACTAGGGTCTCCTAATTTTGAGTATAAATGAAAGACACCAAGAAATTGTGTGCAAAGAAAAATACTTAGCCTTGTTACGGTTTGGCAGAGGTGGGTGTTTCTCACATACATCAGAAAGCCCTAAGAAAAGCAAATAGGAAAGGGCTTATAATTTTCTTCATTGAAGAGAGTCATATTTTTGAAATTATAAAAACTCATTATTTAATCTGGAAAAGTTTGGAGGAGAAATTCCATTCTTCCTCATTTCTGTGGAGCGGTGGTGACAGAGGTTGGTGATGGTTGTTTGTCTGTTCAAAGAGATGTAACAGAAAGGAGGCTCCAGACATTCGCATTTTTCTTCTCTCTTTTTGCTAACAAGCTTCCCAAATTCTGAAAAGAAAATAAATAAAAAAATAAACAAACCAGCAGTGGAGAAATGCTGATTAAGTTGTCATGCTGAAATTATACAGCAGATAGATCCTTGAACACTTGCCAGAAATTGCACTTGGAGAAAAATAGACCAGCTTCATCACTAGATATTTTCTTTGGAGAAAGAGCACTGCAAAGCGGGCGCAGAGAAGACTTTTGTGTAGCGTCTGTGACGGCAAGAGGTGAAGTCACCATCAGCAGTCGGTGGGCGAGCAGGAGGGTTGAGGTTCAGATGCAGGGTGAAGGGACTTCACTTTCTTTTTTTTTTTTTTTTTTTTTTTGGAGACGGAGTCTCGGTCTGTCGCCCAGGCTGGAGTGCAGTGGCGCGATCTCGGCTCACTGCAAACTCCGCCCCCCCGGGTTCACGCCATTCTCCTGCCTCAGCCTCCCGAGTAGCTGGGACTACAGGCGCCGCCACCTCGCCCGGCTAGTTTTTTGTATTTTTTAGTAGAGACGGGGTTTCACCGTGTTAGTTAGCCAGGATGGTCTCGATCTCCTGACCTCGTGATCCGCCCGTCTCGGCCTCCCAAAGTGCTGGGATTACAGGCTTGCGCCACCGCGCCCGGCGGAACTTCACTTTCAAGGGAAAACTGGACATGAGTCCCCAAAGGTGGCAGCTTCCTGAGAGTGAAGCATCTAGGTCTCAATTCAGGAAAATACAGGGATCAAGGAATCTACTAGGGTTGCCCACACTTGACCTTTCATAGGAATAGAGGCAGGCAACCTGGGGACACAGCAAGCAGACTGCACCCCATTGGTGCCTTCTGTGAAATCCCAGTGCACCCCTCTTCCTCTCCACCAATCACAACAGCCCTTCTTTGAAAACAGCTTTTGTGGGCAGGACTTTTTCTGGTTTTATTTTAAAGCATCAGTCAGTCCCGAGTCTTAGCTCTGAGGTATGCATATTAATTTCATAATGACAAAAACCTCGTCTTGTTCTGTTAAAAGACAGACATCTCTGTGCCCTACTTTTTATCAGCTAAATTGTTTTATTAACATAACATCTCTGTAAAATGAAGATCTTTGTTCCAGAAGGCATGTGATTCTAAATGTTTGCTTTGTATGCCTTTTATTATGCTTTTTTAGCTGTGATATCCTTAACCGTAAATTAAAAGGATTTAAAAATATCCCTATATGGTGTAAGGAAGGGGTCCAGTTTCAATTTTCTGCATAGGAATAGCCAGTTCTCCCAGCACCATTCATTAAATAGGGAATCCTTTCCCCATTGCTTGTTTTTGTCAGGTTTGTCAAAGATCAGATGGTTGTAGATGTGTGGTCTTATTTCTGAGATCTCTATTCTGTTCTGTTGGTCTATGTGTCTGTTTTGGTTACTGTAGCCTTGTAGTATATTTGAAATTGGATAGTGTGATGCCTCCAGCTTTGTTCTTTTTGCTTAGGATTGTCTTGGCTATACAGGCTCTTTTTTGGTTCCATATGAATTTTAAAGTAGTTTTTTCTAATTCTGTGAAGAATGTCAATGTTAGTTTACTGGGAATAGCACTGAATCTATAAATTACTTTGGACAGTATGGCCATTTTCACGATATTGATTCTTCCTATCCACAGGCATGGATTGTTTTTCCATTTGTTTGTTTCCTCTCTTACTCCCTGAGCAGTAGTTTGTAGTTCTCCTTGAAAAGGTCTTTCACATGCCTTGTTATCTGTATTCCTAAGTATTTTATTCTCTTTGTAGCAATTGTGAATGGGAGTTCATTCATGATTTGGCTCTCTGCTTGTCTATTGTTGGTGTATAGGAATGCTTGTGATTTTTGCATATTGATTAGGCAATACCATTCAGGGCATGGGCACAGGAAAAGATTTCATGACGAAAACATCAAAAGCAATTGCAACAAAAGCAAAAATTGACAAATGGGACCTATTTAAATTAAAGAACTTTTGCACAGAAAAATAAATTGTCGTCAGAGTGAACAAACAACCTACAGAATGGGAGAAAACTTTTACAATATATCCATCTGACAAAGGTCTGATATCCAGAATCTACAAGGAACTTCAACAAATTTACAAGAAAGAAAACGAACAACCCCATCAAAAAGTGGGCAATGGACATAAACAGACACTTCTCGAAAGAAGGCATTCATGTGGCCACCAAACATATGAAGAAAAGCTCAACACCACTGATCATTAAAGAAATGCAAATCAAAACCACGATGAGATACCTACCATCTCATGCCAGTCAGAATGGCTATTATTAAAAAGTCAAGAAACAACAGATGCTGGCGAGGCTGTGGAGAAATAGGAACGCTTTTACACTATTGGTGGGAATATACACTGTCTTCAACTATTGTGGAAGACAATGTGGTGGTTCCTCAAGGATCTAGAAACAGAAATACCATCTGATCCAGCAATCCCATTACTGGGTATATACCCAAAGGAATGTAAATAATTCTATTATAAATATGCATTCACATGTATGTTTATTGCAGCACTATTCACAATAGCAAAGACATGGAATCAACCCAAATGCCCATTAATGATAGATGGATAAAGAAAATATGGTACATGTACACCTTGGAATACTATACAGCCATAAAAGCAAATGAGATCATATCCTTTGCAGGGGCATGAATGGAGCTGGAAGCTATCATCCTCAGCAAATTAACACAGGAAGAGAAAACCAAACACCACATGTTCTTACTCATAAGTGGGAGCTGAACAATGAAAACACATGGACACAGAGAGGGGAATATCACACACTGGGGCCTGTCATGGGGGTGGGGATGAGGGGAGGGAAAGCGTCAGGATAAACAGCGAATGTATGCGGGGCTTAATACCTTGGTGATGGGTTGATAGGTGCAGCAAACCACCGTGGCATACGTTTATCTGTGTAACAAACCTGCACATCCTGCATGTATATCCTGGAACTTAAAATAAAATTAAAAATAAATAAAAATAAAAAAATAAAACCATCCTTAATCTTTCTTTCTTTGTTGTTGTTGGTAGGTTCTATTTTGTTTTGGAGACAAAGTCTCACTTTGTCACCCAGGCTAGAGTGCAGTGGCACTATAATGGCTCACTGCAACCCTACCTCCTGTTGTCAAGTGATCCTCCCTCCTCAGTCTCCGAGTAGCTGGGACCACAGATGTGTGCCACCACGTTGTGCTAATTTCTCTCTCTCTCTCTCTCTCTCCCCCTCTCCCCTTACATATATATATATATATATATATATATATATATATATATATATGGTAGAAACAGGGTTTTGCCATGTTGCCCAAGCTGGTTTCCACCTCCTGAGCTCAAATGATCTGCCTGCCTCAGCCTCCCAAAGTACTGGGATTACAGTCATGAGCCACTGCGCCCAGCCCCTAGTCTCTCAATTTGTAATGGGAATAGCAGTTCACTTCCAAAGATTAGAAATGAGGAATGACAACAAATTATAGGAACAAGAATTATTTTTGTTTCCCTGAATCAACAATCCAGACAGCACAGATAGACATATTTCTTGTTAGCAATGCAAGGCCAGAAACTACATGAGGAATTTCCATCACAAAGTTTTGTTTTGGGGTTTCTGAAGTCACTTGCTGAAGGTAGAAGAAGGTGGTGACTCTGCTGCCTTCCTCCATTTGCAAAAGACAAATGAAGATGGATGAGGTAGGGTCGGCAAGCTCCCCGCTGTCAGGTTGATTTAAGGCCTGGTGATGAAGGCTTTTGCCAGGCAACCAGGCAAATCAGAAAGCAGAGGTCGATAAGGATGGTGGAGGGACCGCCTGGTCCTGCATCCTGAAGCTATTTCTCTCATAACTGCAGTCGTCCATCAAGGCCAAGGTGGGAGCCAATGGGTAGCACAGCTTCAAGTCGAGCTTATTTTCTAAGCCTTATTATATAAATAAAATTGTATTCCCTGGAGGCCTCAGCTAAAGAAGGAATTTCCTTCCATACGCCTTTTAAGAGCTGAGAATGGCATTGCCGCATATCGGCTATTGACGGTTTTTGAGGGCTGATAGCACGTGCAATGCCAAGTGAGTACCTCTAAATGGTCAGGAAGTTAGCCTCAGGGCACAGCCCGCACCAGGTCTTTAGCGTCAGGCATGTTCAACTCAACCAAGGGCGAGGGGGAGGAAGATGAGAGTTCCTAAACATTCAGCCAAGAAGAATCCTGAGGCTTCCACAATCTCCGTCCATCCGTATTTGTCGCCACACATGGTACAGTAAAAAGCAGAGTTCTGAGAGGCAGACGGGGAAGAGGCTTCACAAAACATCTGAGAGCCACGGAAGATGAAGTATCTTCCAGTTACATAGCCAGGATCAGGGCCCGTGCCGTCAAGAGCAGGCCTGCCTCAGCATCAAGGGCTCTTCATTTCTGGGCTGGTTTTCTGAGTCTCCAAGTGAGCCATATTGACTTTCGCTGAGCCCATGAGCACATCTGGGAATGAGTGGAGCTTTCTCAAGGCAGCTCCTAACCATGCTGGAATGACATTTCGGGAAAACACTTAGCGCCAGCTGACCAGAACGCTCACTGTAAGGAAACATTTTCTGGCCCTGCCTTTTGAAAGGTCTCGTGTGGCCTATTCATACTGCTAGTCACAAAGAGCGTTGAGTCCTGCCTAGAAAGGCAATGCACCTGAATCTGAGGGTGAACTCACCCCCATAGGTTGGCTGGGTTCAAGCCCACTGTCCTCAGATGAGAGAAGAAAAGAAAGGACCGAATTTGCTCAAGTGTCTTTTGCCAAAGGCACATTTGGGACCGGATTCTGCAGTGAAGCCGACATAGATCAATGGCTTTCCATCCAAGGGGGAGGTGATTTGGGAAGACAGCAGAGCCCACAGGTGTCTGTGCAGTGAGGGCACACTGAATCCAGCCAGCTGAGTGAGCAGTGAGGAGCAGTGGAGGGTGCAGACAGACACATAAGATGCAAATTCAAAAACGTCCTTCACCTCACCTGCATCTCCTTCACTCACACATCGCTGCTCTCACTGACCCCTCCAAACCACCTGGATGCTTCCCCACTCCACTACTCACTAGCTGTGTGACCTGTATGAGTTACTTAACCTCTCGAGGCCTCAGTTGGCCCAGTGGGGAAATGGAAGTAATCATATAACTTCAGACAGTTATATTGTAAGGATTGATATTATATGCAAAATGCTTAGAACAATATGGGCACCTAGTAAGAACTGATCAGCATTATTTTTGTGTTGGCATTCATTAATCAAACAAGGAAACACCATTGTTGGAACTTAATTACATATATGGAGAAAGAGAGGAATGAGGAATTGATTTGTCCAAGGTTCCAGGGCTGTTAAGCAACAGAGCCACGCCCAGGCTGAAACCTCATGCACAGCCTAGCGATGCTCCCAGCATGGGCTTCCTTATCCATGCTCAACAACTCTGTCCTGGCCTTGCTGACCGTAGGAAGGCTCCCAGCAGAGCTGGTAACGTCTTTGCGCTAAATAGCACAGAGATTCTAGAATGGTGTTTCCCCACCTATTAAGTCTCACTTCATAAACTACTTTTTTTCCAGGTAGAATTCAAAGTTAGGCATTAAATTTGAGCTAAACTGAGATGACCTACAACTTTCTGGCATTCCACAAACTGACCTGTTTCCACCTGTTGATTGTACTTGCAGCCAACATCAAAGCTTTAGCCCTTTAGCCCGATTATCAATATCATCTCACATCGAAGTGTCTCCTCTGAGATAAAAATGAGCCTACTTTAAGGAGTCAGGGAACTGTCAAGAGTATCAGTAATCTTCCTCCGGGTAGTAATTTACCTCTCAGTAACCTGATATAGGGAGGCCAGCTTTGAAGCAGGAGAGGATGGCGAGGACGGCAACTGCAGGTGCTGTTGAGGAGCTCAGTATGCACTCAGTGGTGTTAGCAGAGAACAAGACTGTACAATAAAACATATCACCCCGTAACGGCTTGGTGTTTGTGTGGGATTTGGACAGCCTTAGGAAACACTGAGGCTTCCTAAACTGAGATTCAGCAGCATGAATTTCATATCTGGTGTTTCAATTCTGGTCTACTAAGGCTTAGAGATTGATTACTGCTTCTCACTCTGAAATATCGATTACCTCTTTCTGTTTTTGTTTTATTTTAAATATGTGTGATATGGTTCTTGTTGGTGTCCCCACCCAAATCTCACCTTGAACTGTAATAATCCCCATTTGTCAAGGGTGGGACCAGGTGGAGATAACTGAATCATAGGGGAGGTTTCCCCCATGCAGTTCTCCTGATAGTGAGTGAGCTCCCATGAGATCTGATGGTGTTATAAGGGGCCTTCCCCTTTGCTCGATTCCCATTCTCCCTCCTGCCACCCTGTGAAGAGGTGCCTTCTGCCATGATTGTAAGTTTCCTGAGGCCTACCCAGCCATGTGGAACTGAGTCAATTAAACCCCTTTCCTTTATAAATTACCCAGTCTCAGGTATATCTTTATTAGCAGCATGAGAATGGACTAATACAATGTGCTTTGGGAGAAGGAGAAAACCAGACTGGTGTCCCAAGATTAAAATAAATGTGGGATTTAGAAATCTTCTATCACACAGGTGAGCCTTTATTATTAAGATTTGCTACAGGACCCTGAAGCAACTTGCAAAACAAAATGTGTGTGAATGTGTGTTTCCATTTAATTTTGAAAGTCCTAATTCTTTAGGGTGCTTTTCAGTTTAAGGGTTTATCCTACAGGTTCAAAGAAGGTGTTCTCCTCTATGAACTTGGAAAGCAGGTCAGCGTACAGAGGTTTTAAGACAAGTCGTGCAATGCCAGCAAGGTCCCAAGGAACAGGGATCTTATCTTTCATCTTTTGTGTCTTACATAGTACTGGTTACCCAGAAGACATCACTTAACAGGTGGCAAATACATGAAGGAGAGAATACATGAATGATTCATGTAATAAATGAGTGATGTGATCACAACATTCCCTCTGAAGTTCATCGCAGCTTCTCTGTCCAGTCCAGATGACCAAAGATGAGAGGAGAGTCCACTGTGTGCATGGCTAAGGGCCTCCCTTCCAATCTCTGTGCTGGCAAGAGCCCAGGACCCATCAGCACCCAGACCAAAGCCTGCACCTGGCTCAGCTCCTTCCTATCCCTGTGGTCATAGGCAGGTCAGTTACCTTCTCTGTGAGGTAGAACTAATGCTGACTTTGACTTTTCCACTGGACTTCTGTAGCCATCCAAATGGTTGACCAAGGACTATGAAATAGTTCTGGTTGATTTCTGGTTGTTGTTAATGTGTGTAATACAAAATTAATAAATGAAGCTCAACCTGTCCACACACCCTATAATACGCACTGGACATCTTATGAGACAAGTCATGGGAAAGGAGATGGGAAGGTATGGGCAGGCCAGACCGTGGTGGGGTGGCTGTCAACATAACCAAGGAACTCCAAGGGAAGAATCCAGCATTGAATGGGCACCACTTCTGCAGCAGGTGCCTCATCCACACCTTGAATGTCAGATCCTCCCTCGGCAGCCACCCTGGGCAGGCGTTAGCTTCCTTTGCAGGAGAGGAGGGAGGCCTCCTACGCCAGCACTGTTAGATGATGCAGAATGCTGATGGTCTGGAGGGAGGATGTCCCACTCGCCCTCGAGGCCAGGAGGGGTAGCTCTGCAAGTCTCTTTGGCGGACACAGGCCCAAAGCTCTGAGGAGTGGTGATTTCTGTCTCCTTTGAACATGTAAAGCATTTTCCCAGGCTCAAGACACCAATGAGAGCTGCGAGTCTACAGGCAGATGAATCTTCTCCCATGGCTGACTTTTTAAGGAAAAACACTGCCCCAGAAGTGCAGACACGGCAGCATGCCCATGCTGGGTTCTCACCTCCAAGTGAGTAACAAATGTGCATGGTACACACCTGTGCACACACACACACGCGCACACACACGCACACACACACATGCACAAACACACACACACGCACACACACACACACACGCACACACACACGCATGCACACACACATACACGCACACACACATGCGTGCACACACACACGCACACACACATACACGCACACACACGCGCACACACACATAAGCACACACACATGCACGCACACACATACATGCACACACACATGCACACACATACATGCACGCACACACACGCACACACATAAACGCACACACATGCACGCACACACACGCGCACACACACATACGCGCACACACACACGCACGCACACACACATACATGCACACACATACATGCACACACACATGCACGCACACACACGCACGCACACACATACACGTGCACACACATACATGCACGCACACACACATGCACGCACACACACGCACGCACACACACATGCACGCACACACACGCGCACGCACACATACGCGCACACACACACGCACGCACACACACATACACGCACACACACGCGCACACACACATACGCGCACACACACACAAACACACACGCACACACACAAACACACACTTGCACGCACACACACGCACGCACACACACGCATGGGTAATGGCTGCGGGTGCTGTTGCCAAGCAATGCTGCCCCCAGCCAGAGCTTCTCTGGCAAGGCGCTGTTCCGCTGGGAGCTGTCTTAGTCCTGAGGCAGCTTTGTGGATGACCTGGCCCATCAGCGGGAAGGCTTGGCCAACCACACTGGCCTTTCACCAAGGGGACTCAACTGTGGGGGAATAAAAAAAGAAAGTTAAGCAGAAGTCAAACTGAACTGTGTGAGCTGGTCTCCAGTCAATCTCAACAGGGCTAGGGCTGGGGGGACATGATGAAGCCAGACCGAGGGCGTGGCTATGTCCTAGGGAGTGCAGCCCAGAGACCCCTGGATACGGCAAACGCTGGATTCGCCACTCTCTTTCCTGATGGTAAAAGAGAACTTGAGTCCCAGGCCATGTGGGATGGAGAGGAGAGAGGACGACCTGGGGAGACTGCCTGGAGCCTGAGACCCCACCCGCCCTAAGATTGTCCTCCAGGACATTTAGCCAACTTCCTAGGCCACTAGCGTCTCCTTCCCAATTTTCCCCATCAGTTTTATCTCTAACTTCATTAGTTAGAAGGATGATTTCATTATTTCTCATGCATAAATAGAGTCCTGTAGTTGCTCAGGGACTGAGAAACGTCTTTATTGTTCTCTGAAAAATAATACAGGTTTGTGGGTTTCCTTAGTTCACAGCCAGGACACAGGGCTCAGCCTGGGCTGGCAAAGCAGAGTGCAGGGGAGGAAGAGGAATCATGTCCCAGTGGGTGGAGGTGTTCCAGGCACCCAAAGCTATCTTAGGAAATGACAAAGCCCCAGTACATCCCTCCACTCTCTTGGGGCCTTGGAATCACTGTTATCTATTTGCTTAAATGAAGGGGGCGGCAGAGGAAGAGATCAGTGGGGTATTTGGGTCCCTGTGGGTTTCTGTTTACAGGATAAACAAGGAGAGATCTCTATCCTGACCTGTAACTCCTTGATTCTGCTCTCAGTGCACCAGGTATGGACACTGATCTGGGGAGATTTTCAAGCTTAATAATCTCGCCACAGTTTACTGGGGGCAGGAGAAGAAATCCAGCACTGGGAGGCTCCTTGGGGGCTGCAGGGTGGGCTGGAGAAACCCAGGGGCTTGGAGGAGAGGCTGAGCCACTCAGGGCTGCAGTGTCAGGGCTACTGTTGCTGGCAGCTTCAAAACTTGAAGTGGGACTTTTGCAGGAGAAAGCACATTCTCTGGGGGAAGGTCTCATGATTTCTGGGCTCAACCCTCAGCCTGGCCCCTTCCCATGCCCCATGCTCTTCCTGGCACACCAGGGCCTCCCATGTCTTCCTCTGCCATCAGTGCCCAGGTTAGTGACTCCCGAAGCTTCAGCCAGACCATTCTTGGAGCTTTGGCTGGTACAGCCAACAGCCTGCTAGGCAGCCTCCCTACCATGTCCCCAATATACCTAAACACATATGTCCCAAACTAAGCTCTTCCCCACTGGCCTGGAACTGGTCCTCCCTCAGTGGTCCCCCTCTAAGGGAAGGGTCCACCCCACTATCCGCCCCTTCAGAAACCTACACGGCATCCAAGTCTTGCTCCTCTCTCCAATCCATTCTCTGAACCCATCAGTTCCATATTCTTAATCTTTGGGAAATAATTGTCTTCCCTCCACCCCCATGAGACTCCTGAAGCTCAGTACCTGGTCTTCTTCCCTAGCTCTGCTACCACAGCTGCTGTAGCTCTTCCGGAACAGTGGCCGCACCGCCATAGATGGCTCATCTAAACCACACCTCATGGCCACTTCTGCCAGCTCAACCCCTTCACAGCATCTCCTGCCTCCAAGGAATACAAGAGAGGAATCCAGGCTCTAAACTTCTGCACCCTCCTTTCTCGCTGTTTTCCTCCTTCATGCTAAGTCCCAGCTACCCTCCTCCACGTGGAGTCCCCAGAACCCAGCACACATCCTCACCTGGGCTCTTTGCCCCTGCTGGTCCCTCTACCAGGAAGGAAGGAAGGAAGGAAGGAAAGAAAAAAGGAAGGAAGGAAGGAAGGAAGGAAGGAAGGAAGGAAGGAAGGAAGGAAGGAAGGAAGGAAGGAAGGAAGGGAGGGAGGGAGGGAGGGAGGGAGGGAGGGGAAGGGAAGAGAAGGAAGGAGGAAAGGAGACAGAGAGAGAGGAAAGAAAGAGAGAAAGAAAGAAAAACAGAAAGAGAAAGAAAGCAAGAAAGCAAGCAAGAAAGAAAGAAAGAGAAAGAAAGAGAGAAACCAGCACCTGTGCACTCAGGCTTGCAGTTGTAGGGCATGGAAAACTCCAGGCCATGGAGTGATAGTGCTGCCAGGTGGGGCCCACAAGGGGGTGCTGGGTGCCTGGGTCCGTGGAGGAGCCTCCCCTGGAGATGAGACTTCAGCTGCATCTAGACACACTTGACCTCGGTGACAAGGCTTCTCAAGAGAACTTCCCGAGGCGGAGTCTTCACAGTGTGCTTGAGAAACACCCTCGCTCCTGCTGATCCCAGCTCTCTGGGGCCCTCCTCTGTGAGTGACATCCTTGGGGACTCTGTGCTCCGGCATCTCCTGCACACAGGGACCCCTCCCCTGGCACCACCCTTGGGCTGCTCCCCTTGGCCGGCCTCCTCCGCAACCATAACGTGGACCAGGAGGAGAGCAAGAGATCCGTCATCCTTCCTTCAATCAGCAGAGTCTTGCGGTGTGCTCTGGAGCCACCTTACAAGCAGTCCCCAGTTCCCTGGGGAAAGCACTGGGGCTTGGAGATGCTGAAGAACTTGCCAGGGTCCACAGCCAGCGCACCAGCAAACTGCTGTCACCCACCACTCACTTGACCAACAGACATTTGAGGCTGCCAATGGGCCGGGGGCTGTTTGGGGGCACATTCAGCGGTGGGCCTGCCCTCAGGGCACTTAGATTTTAGAGGAAGAGGGTGGGGACAGAGACTAGACAACCCAAAACATAAAGTGCCTGGCATGCATCGAACAGGGGCCGTGGGATAGAGAGCAGCTGGGGAGGCGAGGAGAAGGGGCATGAGGAGGGGCCCTGGCAGGCAAGGAGGAAGGCCCTGGGGGACAGCGAGGGGGGAGCAAAGTCCCCGAAGGGGCAAGCCCTCGCGTCCGTTCCCAGGGCCAGCACAGGGACTTTTAGGTTACATCCTATGCAGAAGATGGTGAGAAGCACATCAACTGTTCCCATTCCCATTCCCACGGGCAACTCGACAGTAAGCTTCCGCCAGGCCACAATATTGGCTCCTTTCTGGTAGTTGGTATGGAATTAACTCCCTTGTATTAATTCAGATAGATCAAAAATACACATTTAACAAAAGGACACCAAAAAAAAAAAAAAAAAGAAGAAGAAGAAGAAGAGCTGCCTTCTTTCGTAGAGTTCTGTTTGAAAGAACGATCATCTCATTGAAAGAATGTGAGAGCTGGAAATTTATGGAAAATCTCTATTGAAAAAGGACTGAAATGGAGCCTGTGAGAAATAATTGTTCAAGAAGAAATGTGAGCTTTTCCCTCCGGCCATGGGATGTTTCTGAATTGACCCTGCAAAAAGGCCATCGGTCAGAGCCTGTTAGGTGAAATGAATCCTTCCCAAGCTGCTGTAATCCCATCAAAGCGGAAGAAGGTGGGAAGGAATGAGGCGAATCCTTCCCCTCAGAGGTTAGGGAAGAAGTCCTTTGCTCAGAATACAAACAAGTTTCCAGCGTAAGAAGGATTAAGCACGACTCTATTAACTTAATGCCCGCACCGAGCACCAGCAGCTGCCCCGCTCGGTACCAGAAAGCCTGGCAAAACCTTTGGGAATGTTTTGTTTGGGGAAATTTCCAACTTCATGAGATTCTTCCTGATTGCTTTCTTTTAAAAAAGGAATTAATTATAAAATGAGAAGTCCATGTTGCCTTGACTCCATCCGCCCACCAGAGGGGCCGAACGGAGATTCCCCCTGGAGCCCGTGACAATCAATATCAAATCAAAACTCGTTATAAAAATAAATTAGCAAGCAACTCCTAAGCACTGTTAACTGGTGGTGGTTGTTCTTTTCTTTAAAGTTCAACAAAACAATTAACTTTTACATCTCAATCTAAAAGCCCCACTGCCACGGAGCTTGTTTTTCAAAGGCGATGAACTGAGTGGGAACTCGCTAGATGGAGAGAGAAATGAATCCCTCCCACCAGGGCAAAGCTGACAGCCAAAGGCAGGGCTGCTGCCGCCTTGCAAGAGACAACTGGGCCTGCGCGCAGATGGCTTTGCTGGCCGGTGAACGCTCCAAATGAGTCAGTCCTAAGGTCCCATTTTGGTTGCTGTTCATATGGGCACAGAAGAAAGAAGTTTGTATAAATGTCACTCTCTGAGACCGGCGAAGAGAACATTCAAAACTCAGCACAAGCACCAGGCCAAGCGTTCAGCTCATGCATTGTTTTTCAAGTTAATTACAAATGTGGTCCATAATCCCCCACTGCTGACTTGGGGGCCACTTTCTTTCCTTTTCTTACCATAAGACACAGTGGGACTTGGCTAGGAGGAGGCACCAGCCTCCCCTGGGCGGGAGGTCACTTGTCTCAGGGTGGGAGGCCCATAGTGAAAGACCAAGAGGGACAACCAAGGCCTCCAGAGCAGCCACCCCAGGCAGCACCCCATGGGCTGTGACTAGCAGTGAAGCTCAGGTCCAACCGTGGAGAAGAAAGGAGAGGCAGGGTGCTGGGCAGCTTGGGCCAGAGGAGGCCAAGGCAGAGGGATGGGTCTGGGCCTGAGAGGTCAGGTGAGGTGGAGCTGGTGCTGCCTGGGGAGAGGCTGTGTCTGGGAGGCCCCTGGAGCCTTGTGTAGGAGCAGCGTCTGCAGGGAGGGCAGCTGAAAGCAGGAGCGCAGCGGATGCCACCCAGTGGGGTGGAACAGTAGAGAAGAAGGCAGGTGCCCCAGGCAACTCCTTGATGTGTTTACCTTTATGAGGGGCCCAGAGGATGCTTCACGGGGACAAGAGGTGCCAGTAGAGGGGAGAGGCTGCAGTTTTAGGGAAGAGGACCAGAGGAGGGAGGTCAGCGGGATTGGGGTTGGTCTGGAGTTCTAGGGGACGCTCATCTTTTCAAGACTTTTCTGGCCAGACCTTCTGGAGAACCTTTTATAATTTCCAACTAGAGTTTTTCCAGAGGAGGAACAAGAGGTCATACGCCTCTGCTTTGGTGGGGACATCCAAGAACTGGCATGACCTGGGAGATGGAGCTGGGCCTGGCAGAAGCTGTGCCCCCAGGGAAGGAGGCAGGCCCTCGTCCCTTATTCTGCAACTAGAAGGAGGATGGCAGGGCCAGGCAGGACACAAAGAGAGAAGACCAAGCAGGGTCCATCCCCTTTAGGGGAGTGGGGATCTCCGGGGCCCCAGGGAAGGGGACCATCCAAGGCAGTATTGACCATAATGGGGAGGGAGGAGAGGTTGGAAAGGAGGGCTGTGCATGACAACTCCAACTCCTGGTAGAACCACACAACAGCTCATTGATAGCGGGTCTGTGAGCATTTAAAGAGCAACAGATCCTCGTTCAGAGGCAGTGTGGTTCCATGGAAAGCAAGGCATTTCACTGATGCCTGCTTAATTCAATCAGCTTACTTTATGCAAAAAGGATCCAGTGCCAGGAGTCCCCAGCCTGTCATGGAGGGTGTGGATGACAGTGTCCAAGAGCTGCAGATAAAATGCTGAGCCAGTGCTGTGACAGGGGCCCTGGAGGGCTTCGTGGAGGAGGTTGAAAGATTCTCAGGGCCTTCAACAATGCACTGTGGAAGAATTTGGGAGGTTAGGATGAAATGGTAGGTGGGTGAGGCTGGGGGGAAAAGGGAAGATTTCCAACACTTTGGATCCACAAGGACACAACACGTTTTGATTTTTAAAATGGTTGTGGCTAAAATAAGCTTCTTGGTAACTTCATGAATGGGGATGGAAACCCTCGTCAGCTTGGTGTCGGTGGTGGTGGCACCTTGGCGAGCAGGTGACCAAATGGCCTGAGTGGTGACGTTAACCTACCTATTCAGTGGTTGTTGTCAAAGCAAGGCCTATTGGGAGAGGTTTGCGTTTCTTCTTGGCTTCTAACACCAGGTGATGGCATCCTGTGGTGCAGGAGGAGCTGGACAGGAGGACAACATCACACCTGACCCTGCCATCTTCCGTCCCCAGAAGCCATCGTCCAGCAGGGAGACGCATGACTCATGGTCTTCCACGCTGAGTGGAAAAGCCATGGCAATGCGGGCACTGCTAGGGGTTTCAGGGTGTTCTGCATCTGGTTCTTAAATAAGACTCTCTTGTTGATCATGAACATTCCAGCTGCTTTTGTCAGAGTGTCCCCGGACAAGAGGGAGCCTGAGAGAGACTTAGAGATCAGGAGAAGCAAACTGGCCCACAGGTGGGACGGATGCTATGTCAGAGTGTTTAGGATCCAGGAGCCCTGCTCTCCCCTTAGAGACGGATGCAGTTCCGTGCACACAAGCCCTCTGCTGTGTAGGGGAGGGGCACCCCGCCTGCACATGGCATGCTCCCCCTGCCTAGGGATGCTAACTGCCGTATTGGCAAAGATGGTTTGAAAATGAACAAGAATCCCAACTTTAAAAATATATATATGGTCATTCCTAGGTATCTGAGGGAGATTGGTTCCAAGACCCCCATGGTAACAAAAGTAAATAATTGTTATACTGTCTTTTTAAATTGGTATTATTTTTCATTATTGTATTGTGATTTTTATTGTTTTTTAAAGTATTTTTTTATCCTGGCAGGGTGCAGTGGCTTATGCCTATAATCCCAGCACTTTGGGAGGCTGAGGGGAGAGGGTCGCTAGACCCTAGGAGTTAGAGACTAGCCTGGGAAACAAGGTAAGACCCTATCTCTACCAAACAAACAAAAAAAAGCTGGGTGTAGGGTCGGGCACCAGTGATCTCAGCTACATGGGAGGCTGAGTCAGGAGGACTGAACGATCCCCAGAGGTCTAGGATGCAGTAAGCCGTGATCGGACCCCTGCACTCCAGCCTGGGTGACAGAACAAAACGTGTCAAGAAAAAAAAACCAAAAAACCATAAAACTGTTTTTAATCCAAAGTTGGCTGAATCCAAGGATGTGGAACCCACAGGTGTGTAGATGGGCATCTCCCACAATGTTAAATCATCACTTACCAATGTCTGCTTCCTGATGTGGCTAAGTTTAGACACACAGGCAGGCTCGCACAAAAGATCCTAATGTAGAATAAACCGGGGGAAAACATCAGTTCAGTTAGATGGACAGATTCCTGGAAGCCTTAGTGTGCACACATGCGCTGTGACTGTGCAGGAGGGGAGTGGGAAGGCAGAGCCCCATGTGAAGGGCCATCTTTGACAACAAGAGCATCTCCAAAACCACCGGGGGAGCACACACGTGCAGCAGGTGAGTTTCAGTTTCCTCCAGCATCTCACATGCCGGAATGGTCCCTCCACCAGCTCTGACCCAGGCCCAGAGGCCTGATACTCCTGCTGAATGCTCAGGTCCTGGTGGCACAAGCCTTCCCCAGTCCTGCAGCCTTCCGGAAGCAGCGGTACCCAGGGCGCAGGGCTCCCGCATTGCACACACGGGCTTATGCTGCCCTCTAGTGCTGTGCTCTTGAAATAGCCTCATGGTTTTGCCACTTGAGGCTGATGCAGAATCTAGGGCCTCGTGGGTCCTCTAAAGAAACTGCCTCATTGCATCAAAATCAATGCCCCGCTGTTCTAACAGACGCTCTCTAATGCCCCTTAATGAAACCCACACAGACAATCACCTATCTATGCACCAAATTTCAAAAGATAAGCATAATGTCTTAGCTCTAATATAAAGTGGAAGTATAAGAACTTACAGAAAAGTGGCTTTTATAGCATGGAACTTGTCTTGCAGTGAGCTTGACCTACACTCACCGGGAGCAGTTTCTTAAACGCCCACTCAGAGGCGGCGCTGCTTCCGTTGAGAAAGGCTGGCGGAAGGCAGGGCTGGCCAGCCTTGCTGTAAAGGGCCAGGTGGTGCATGTGCATGGCTTTGTGGACCATAGGCTCCCAGCCACACCTACACAGCTCTGTCATTGTAACGCAAAGGCAGCTGCAGACAACAGTAAGTGAAGGGGCGTGGCCATGTTCCGACAAAACATCATTTGCAAAAAGAGGCAGTTGGCTAGATTTGGCCCAGAGGATAATGGTTTGTGGATCTCTGGTCTAGAGCATTCCCTTCAGTTTACAGATTGGGAAACTGAGGCTCAGAGTAGGGAGGGGATAGTGGTCAAGACTATGAAATTAGACCCTGAGCCAAGTCCACTGGCTCCAGCCCATCCAGCCCAGCTCTCGGGCCTGAGCTCTGCGGGCTGTGACTCAGATGGTCTCTCCTCAGGGGTACGGGGGAGGTTTGGTGACCCCAGGGATGATCTCAGGGAAAGGAAGGTCTGTGTTGGGCTTTCTCTGACAACCACAGTTCCCTCCCAGGCCCTCCATCCTCCCCAGCTCTGATTCATTCATTCACTCAGGTCTCTGCCGAGTACCTACCTGTGTCTGCCCACCCTGCAGTCTTTCCTCCTGGCCAAGCAGCCTGTGCTGATCACAGTTCCCGACCCCTAGAAAATGAAAATAAAGACATGCAAATTACACTATTAGATTGAACAGGCAGACACTCCATCAAATGGCTCTAAAAGTCTCTTCGCTCAGTCCCTCTTCTCGCCGCATGGTGGGATAGCAGATCCTGTGGTGGGCTCCAGCTCTAGCTCCAGGGGCGGGCAGGCTGGCTGGTGGCCTCATGGAGATGGGGGCCAGGCAAGCTGGGGTTCGGGAGACTCCTGGCCACCCAGGGCCCATGGGGTGGCCGAAAGGGCTGTGCTTGTGTGTGTTCTTGTTCTCAAAGTCATTCACTGTAGCATCCCCTTGTCCCCACAGGCCCCTCTTCCCTGCAGGAGCTCTCAGGATGGGCTGCCCCTGCACCACTGGGCTGAGAGGACCAGAGCCTGGAAACTGTCTGTGGTTCCAGGGTTGGGGAAGCTTCCAGTCAGATGGGAGCTCATGAGGCCAGGACCCATCTCTTCAGCTGGGCTAGGAGGCCAGTCTGGTCCCAGCCTCCTGGCTCCTTACACTGTCCTCATCCTGGGGACCCAGGCTAACAACCGGAGTCAGATCCCAGAAGGAGGATGTCTACTGCAGATCTAGAGGTGTGGAGATGGCTCCTGCAGGGGCTGGGACTGGCTGAGGTCAAGGAGTCCCTCGGGGCCAGGGAACAAACACCTTCTACTAGCCTCTTGGAGTCCTGGAAATAGCAGACCAGGTCCCACAGGCCTGGGCACTTGTCTGGCCCCCTGGATTTAGCCCCAAGATAAGCTGGGAAGGCTGAGGATTCCCTTCTGCATCCTGTTGCTGGTGGAGCCTCTCAGACAGACCCAGCAGGGATCTGTGATAGCCACACTCCAGAAACCCAGGAGCAGCTCAGGGCTCTTTGAGGGGCCATGTGGTAAAGCCAGGCGGGGATCATGAATCAGCTGGGACAGGCAGGGATGATCTGGGATTCTGGAGCAGGAGAAGTGGCCTAGAACGGGAAGGGGCCAGCAGGCCCCACATCTGATGGAGGGAAGCAATGCTGCTCCCCAGGGGAGTGGCCCCCAAAATTTCAGGGAGCATCAGTGTCTTTGTCTGCTTGGGCTGCTATAGCAAAGGCCACAACCTGGGAGGCTCCAAGCAGAAAAAGTTTACTGTGCCACAGTCACGAAGACCAGAAGTCCCAATCCAAGGCGTCTGCAGGGCCATGCTCCCTCCGAAGGCTCTGAGGGCGAAGCCTTCCTTCCCCCTAGGGCCAAGTCTGGGCGCTGCTTGGCTGGAGAGGCATCACTGCACTCTGCCTCGTCTTCACACACCGCCTCCTCCCAAAGTCTGTCTTCACTCAGCACTCTCCTCTGTGTGTCTTTATGTCCAAATCTCCTTCTTCTTATGCAGACACCATCACATTGAATTGGGGGCCCACCCGACTCCAATATGACACCATCTTAACTCAGCTCATTATATCTGCAATGACCTTATTTCTAAATAGGGTCACATCAGCAAGTGACAGGGATTGGGGTCTCACCATCACTTTCTGGGGGATGTCATTCAGCCCACACCAGTGCAGAGCTCCCCAGACTCCCCCAAGTAGGGCAGCTGTTCCCCGGCCTCAGGTTCATCTGTGGAACACAGGCCCTGGGACACACCAGCTAACTCACAAATCTCTTTCTGGACAAATACACAAGGGTAGGCTGGGCATGGTGGCTCATGCCTGTAATCTCAGCACTTGGGGAGGCTGAGGTGGGTAGATTGCCTGAGCTTAGGAGTTTGAGACCAACCTGGGCAACACAGCAAAACCCCATGTCTACAAAAAATACAAAAATTAGCCAGGCATGGTGGTGTGTGCCTGTAGACCCAGGTACTTGAGGGACTGAGGCAGGAGGATGGCTTGAGCCCAAGAGGTTGAGGCTGCAGTGAGCTGAGATGGTGCCACTGCACTTCAACCTGAATGACAAAGCAAGGCCCTCTCTACAAGGGATCTCAAAACCTACTAATTCTCACTGTTATGAGCAGGCTGCCAATACGAAGCAAGTCACATCTGTTCATCGGTAACATGGCACTGAAAGGCAAGGGCCACCTCTCGCTCACCTTTGTGTCTCCCGTGGAGCCTTGCAGATGGTGGTGGGCCAGTGGCTTGCCCCAGAGGCCCTGCAGGTGTTTCTTGAAGGAGTGGTGCCCAGGGTGGGAGTAGTCTGAGACTCCCCATGGATGAGCTTCTAGAATAATCTGTTTACTCATCCCTGTTTCTGAGGCAAATGTTTCATCCCTCAACAAAGGTTCTTTTTCTACCATGATGGACTGTCTGAAATTCAAAGCCTCTTCACTCCTCTGGTTTTCATCCTTTGTCAACAAAAGAGGTAAAATATTCGAGACTTGTTGGAAGACTGGTGCCATTTGCAGGTCTAGGAGGTGAGAATTGGTTGAGTTCTTAGGAAATCTAGATTTCTGCTCAAGCTCTTCAGAATAGTAAGTCTTTACCTTTTAAACAAGGATTTATAAAATTACCTTAGAACTGTGAACATGTTCTGGGAAAGCATTAGAGGTGTTTTTAGATTTCTGTGTGTAATAATTCACCATTAATGTTATTCACAATGTTCTTTTTGCATAATATTCTCAGATTAATGAGATTATTTATGAGATTTAGCCACAGAACCTTGTCAGAAAACTAGACAGAGGATGAAAAAGGGGACTTATAACCCAAAGCTGAGACAACAGCAACCAGCCACTGTTGGCTGGAGTCAGTCTGGCTTTTAGACCTTGGGTTGCTCAGTTTTTTATTTTTCTGGACCTGGTTTGCTCATCTGTCAAATGGACATAGTAGCAGTACAACTTCGCAGGGTTGGCGATTAAATGAGAAACACAAGAAAGACAGTGGCATATGGAATAGCATTCTAACAACAGACTTCGAAGTCCAAATCCAGGATTGTGAAGGGCTTGGCAAGGGTGGAAGGGGATGGAACCAAGAAGGGGTAGGAACTCGACTTCCACATATTCAGTGATATTGATTTCCTTTTTTTTTTTTTTTTTTTTGAGATGGAGTCTCAGTCTATGGACCAGGCTGGAGTGCAACAACATGATCTCGGCTCACTGCAACCTCCACTCTTGGGTTCAAGTGATTCTCCTGCCTCAGCCTCCCAATGAGCTGGGACTACAGGCATGCGCCACCATGCTTGGCTAATTTTTGTATTTTTAGCAGAGATGGGGTTTCGCCATGTTGGCCAGGCTCGTCTCGAACTCCTGGCCTCAAACGATCTACCCACCCACGCCTCCCAAAGTGCTGGGATAACAGGCATGAGCCACCACGCCCAGCCAGTCTTTTTTTCCGTTAAAAAAAAAAAAAAAAGATAAATAAGAGGAGATGATCAAAAATACAAATTTCAGGTCAGGCATGGTTGCTCACACCTATAATCCCAGCACTTCGGGAGGCTGAGGCGGGCAGATGGCCTGAGCCCAGGAGCTTGAGACTAGCCTGGGCAACACGGTGAAACCCTGTCTCTACAAAAAATAGAAAAATTATCTGGGTGTGGTGGCATATGCCTGTAGCCCCAGCTACTCAGGAGGATGAGGCAGGAAGTTCACTTTAGCTCAGGAGGTTGAGGCTGCAATAAGTCAAGATTGCACCACTGCACTCCAGCCTGGGCAGCAACAACAACAAAACAACAAAACAAATTTCAGTTAGACCAGAAGCTAAGTTCAGGAGTTCTTTTGTGCTACATGGTAACTGTAGTTAATAACAATGTAGTATATTCTTACAAACTGCTGAGAGAGTACATTTTAAATGTTCTCACCACAAAAATAACCAGCATGTAAGGTAGTGTATATGTTAATTAGCTTGATTTAGCCATTCCACAATATATATCAAAACACCATGCTGCGCACCATAAATATATACAATTTTTATGTGGCAATTAAAAATATACAGGAAGAGAATATAACACACTGTTAAGAATGGTTTTATTGAGATATAATTCATGCACATACATAGTATGTACAATTCGATGGTTTTTAGAGGTTGGTGCAAAAGTAATTACCGTTTTTGCCATTAAAAGTAATGGCGGCCAGGGGCAGTGGCTCACATCTGTAATCCTAGCACGTTGGGAGGCTGAGGCAGGTGGATTACTTGACAGCAGGAGTTCGAGACCAGCCTGGCCAACATGGTGAAACCTCGTCTCTGCCAAAAATACAAAAAGTTAGCCATGCATGGTGGTAGACACCTATAATCCCAGCTACTTGGGAGACTGAGACAGGAGAATTACTTGAACCCGGGAGGCAGCGGTTGCAGTGAGCCGAGATTGTGCTATTGCACTCTAGCCTGGGTGACAGAGCAAGACTCCATCTCAAAAAAAAAAGAAAAGAAAAGTAATGGCAAAAAACGCAATTACTTTTGCACCAACTGAATATATTCATAGATATGTGAAGCTGTTACCACAACTTCAGAACGCTTTCATCATCTCAAAAAGAAACTCTGTGACTTTAGCCATCACTCCCCCATCTTCCCTTCTCCCCCCAAAAAACTGCAAATCTACTTTCTATTTTTCCTGATTTCCGTGTTCCACACATTTCATATGGATGGAATCATGGGAATGTGTGCATATGAATGGAACCATGCACTTTGTGGCCTTTAGTGTCTGTCTTCTTTCACCTGCCAGGACGTTCTCAAGGTTCATCCCTGTTGCAGCATATATCAGCACTACACTCCTTGTTCATCACTGAATAATACTCTATTGTATAGATAGATCACATTTTGTTTATCCATTTGTCAGTTGATGAACATTTAAGTTGTTTCCGTCTTTTGACTATTATGAATAATGCTGTAAACATTTGTGCATAAGCTTTTGTGTGGAAATGTTTTCAGTTCTCTTGGGTATACACCTGGGGGTGGAACTGTGGGGTGATAGAGTATTCGTTTAATGATTTAAGGGACTGCCAGACTGTTTTCCAAAGAGGTCATGCCATTCTACATTCCCACCAGCAATGAATAAAGTTCTGATTTCTCCACATCCTCAACCACACTTGCTATCATCTGATGCCTTGATTCTAGCCAGACTCATTAGAGTGACGCAATATCACTGTGGTTTTGATTTGCAGTTCCCTGGTAATTAATGTCAATGAGCACAAATCTTTTAGTATTTTAAATTCTGAGTGATGGAAATACGGATGTTTGGCATGTTATTTTCCACATACTTATACCTTGCTTTAAATGTTTTGCTTACTATTTTGCTTAATAAATAGTAAGAAGGCTTAATCAAGGGAGGCTTGCCCAAGTGTCTATTACAGAGTAAACCCTCAACAAATGATCATGATGCAATTGAGACAGCAGAGTTGGGTCTGAGCAGCCTTGTCCATGCCCTGGGGCCTGCCTCTTGCTCCTTACTAGGACAGCCAGGGCAATTCTCAACTCAGAGCTCCCAGCTCTGATGGTCCCCTGAGCAGCTGCCCTCCCAAGACAGAGTGTCATTCACTCGCCGTCCTTGTAGCAATGCCCCAGAAGTCCCCTAGAGCCTCTCCTGCATGATTACGATTAGCAAGGATTTTAAAATGCCCTCAGAGTGCATTCCCCTGCCCCCCATGGGTCCCCACAACCTGCACAGTGCCGCAGGCAAGTGAGGAAAAAGGACCCTTTGAAAAGGTCAGCACCAGGAGGGGGCCAGCAAGATGGTCTTCAGCAAGTCCTGTCCTCCTGACCAGGCCTCCTGAGCTCCCGGCACTGTCTTGCCACCCCTGTCCCTCAGAGCCTGGTCCAGCCCGACTCTGTACCTGGTTCTTTGCCCTTCCTTCTTTCCACAAAGATTCATCTGGAAGTGAGTCGGCTGAGGGGTTGCTCTAGTCGTTCATGATCATCTGTGGTGCCTTCTGCAATAGACTGAATGTTCATGGTCCCCTAAATTCATGTGAAGTCCTGACCCCCAAGGTGATGGTATGAGGAGGTGGAGACTTTGGGAGGTGATTAAGTAATAAAGTCAGAGCCCTCATGAATGGGATCAGTGCCCTTCTAAAAGAGTGCTCCCCCCCCTTCCTCCCACCCCACCCCACCATGCAAGGACAGTGAGAAGACACCATGCATGAGCCAGGAATCTAGCCCTTACCAGACACCAAATCCACCTGCACATTGACCTTGAACTTCCCAGCCTCTGGAACTGTGAGAAATAAATTTCAGTTGTTTAATATTTCTGTCTATGGCACTTTGTTACAGCAGTCCACATGCCTTCCTTGTCACATGTACCATGAGCCAGTCCTTCCCGTAACCACATCCCAAGAACACACTTCTGTTCCCACTCCATTTTACAGATGAGGAAGTTGAACCGGCCTGAGGGAAAACCAAGAGCATCTCTCTGCATCCTCTGGGACATCCTGGGATGCCCTGGGGTCAAAGAAGACAGCCTATTGCTACTAAGGGCAGAACCAGGGTTGTACTTGGGAATGTGTGACCCCAAATCCCAGGTGGTTAAATCCTACTCTGCTACTTTCTGTAGAGCAATATCAGTGCCTGACAATGCACTTTTTAAAATGTTTCTTGTTCCTCTTCACAACCTTTATTTCAAAGATTGAACCCACTGCTCAACCTCAGCAGGAGAAGCTTGATACAATATCTGCCATGTCCCCGCCTAAGATGCCTAAAGAGGGAGGTACAAAAGAGCTGGTAGGTACACCAGAGGCCCCCAAGACGCCTGCTCCATTTCCCTTCTGAGCTAACCTCATGGGGAAGACACCTAGGGCCTGGGAGTCCATCTGCAAACTTCCAGAAGGCAGAGTGAGAGGCTTTACCCAGCACTTTTCCAATCAGGTAGGAGGTGACATTTTATTTTTGCGATAGACTGTATACCCATCAGCTCCAACGGGAGAGTGTTCAGCTTTTCTGCCTTCTCCCAAGTCACCCACATAGGATGGGCCCGTGGCAGCTGCTCATCACAGGCACCTCCTTTGGGGCAGGCTGGACACCAGGCTGTTACCATGGATGGCAATGCTAAATCCTGCCCCCAAACACTGGCTCTTTATTTACTTTGGTTGAAGGGCAACAAAACATTATTGTGTGGCTGGAATCAAGCAAATTACAAGCACTCTGTACTACAACTGGCAACATTCCACCCAGCAGAAGGTCTTGGGTGAGAAAGCGGGATTGTTCCTGGGAGCAGGTGTCCGAGGCGATAAGAAGCCCGTTTATCAATTGGCTTTTCCTGAGTCTCTGGTCTGTATGTTCCTCAAATGGAGGCAGAAGCCAGAGTGAATACTCTCATTCAGATCCGTGGGGCTAACAAGCTCTTCCATGCAGAAAATTCCTCCCTCTGTCATCACCCTTTTGGCATTATGGTCCCTTAAAAATTAATGGCTGTGTTTTTCCATTTTATTGAGTCTCCTTTGAAGGTGGCTGTTAGATTTCCTTTCTGCACAGATTGGGTCTCAGGTAGGGGCAAGGCCTGTGCTTTGCAAGCTCACAGTGCCAATGGCTCAAACAAGTGGCCTCTGAAACGCTTTATCAATCTTCCTCCTGACTTGGGCAGAGATCATCCCTCCTGAACCTGCACTAAATTGTCAAAAAGTGGTAAACAGCAGTGGTGATTTCTGAGTGACCAGGTGGGTCCTGGCCAGCCTGCAGACTGAGGGCATATGCTGGTGACTCTCTGCCTACTGGGGCTTCTCCTCTTCATTCACCAGTAGAATCTGTCCTCCTCTAAAGGACAAATGCTCCCAAGTGTGGTCCATTTATTTTCCAAATGCCCCACCACAGTAAGCTCATTCTTTCTACTCACAAAGACTGACTGCAGTGCAAAGTGATAGTCAAGAACAACAAAATTCACTAGAGTTGCCCTTTCCAGATCTTTGTGAAAGATCCAATGTTTAGATCTGAAGTGAGCTCAGGGATCATAAAACTCTGTCATGTGAGGAAGAAAATGGAGGCCCAAAGAGGAAGAGTCAAAGCTCAAGTTTGCATGGCCAGTTAGTCGGAAGTCCTGCTGCCTCTTCCTCCCACCCCACTCAAGACCCACCGACTCACTCTCAGATTCCCTAAAAACTTTTCTGCATAGTCCACATAGTTTTGCCAGAGATGGTAAATTCCTCTTCAAAGGGTTTGATTGTGTAACGTCCTTGTCCTTGGTTGGGACGCCCATCTCCTTGTACTTTCTTGTTTCTAGCCTTCGAGCAGCCCTCCTGCTCTTGTTGTGCCCTGACTTGCCCAGACATGTCCGAACGTGCCTTGTGCTGTAGCAGAGGGACCACTCCTACCCCTTCCCTCCCTTACAAATCACATGTTTACCCTGCTTGGAAAAGTTTAAGTCTTAGCCAATTGGCATCAGCTGAGATTGTGAGATCCAACTCCAGCCAATGGGGACAAGACACAGAACCAAGGACTAACCGCATTAGGGATAAAAACCCCTTCCCTCCTTTGTTTGGTGTGCTCTTGCAGTGGCCAGAAATGTGAGCAGCACCCTTCTGCAGAAGTAAATTTGCCTTGCTGAGAAATCCTTTGTTTGAGTGCTCATTTCCCTTGCAACTCCAAGTTCTTGTTTCTAACAGTTTCCTTGGTGAAACTTTCTGTTCAAGTTTCCTATGATCTCTTTAGGTGAAAAGAGCCTTAACCCTCAAAACACAGAAAACTTTCAGGACCATGTTGGAAGACACCATTTGACACTAGAGATTATAGTAAATTAACAAGGTGGACACCATGCTGTATAGGTCACAGTTTCAGCCAACATTTGCCCCAAAATTAATGGTTTCAATGGTCTCATTTTATCCTGGTGATAACCTCTATGGTAAGAGGTGGTTTGCGTTATTGTTCTTGTAACCAAGTATCCCCATTTTTTCTAAGAGATAGTTTAATTATTCTTTCCTCTTTCTTTTTCTCTTTTCTCCTTTTCCACACTTCCCACTTAGCTCTTTAGAAATGCAAATATAGCCTTTTACCTCCTTTTATTAGACACTCCCTACAGGGCAAGTTCATTTAACAGTGTGCTTGGGAGCTTCAGAAGCAAACTCACCCACCAGGAGGTTGCCTCAAGAGATAACAATAGATTTACAACTCAAAGTATGCATGCTCAGGATGACACCAGCAGTCACCAGCTTGACTGCATCTACCAAGCTAACACATGGGCCCCAACTGCTCGCTTCCCCTACTCCTGCCTCCTTCGACTCCCCCACAGCTCCCCCACCACATGCCATTCATGTTAGGCCCCCTTATAAGTGTTCACTTTCTGCTCCAAAAGCTGAATGGTATCCTTTGGCAGGAAGCTTATACTTATTCCCTTAAACCAGCTTTAGAATAAAAAAGCCGCTTTCTTTATACCCGACCTCACTCTTGTTAATTGGACTCTACAAGTGGTGAGCAACTGAACCAGCATTTTAGTCACATGCTGTCAGTTTTGCAGTTGAAATCAAACCCCCAGCAAGCTTTGCAATTCAAAGTTCACCCCTTTCCTATGATTCTGGCTAATGCTCTAAGACCTCCAGACCTTATGACGAGTGAACTAATTTTTCCCATTTTCTGTTCTCTTCCTTTTCAAAATGAAAAATGTTGATTGTTGTTTCTAAATATGAAAGTAATGCATGCTAATTATGACATCATAAGAAATGCATATTTGGTCTCAGTCCCTGGTGCCTGACACAGAGCTCCTGAACTGCAAGAAATAAATTTCTGTTGTTTATTTATAATTTCCTGGGTGATAGGGGTGATAGGTGCATCTTTTGTTATAATATTTGGTCTTAGTCCTTCGCTCCTGACACAAGAACATCTAAGACCCTTGGAATCTGCAGAGTGATAAGTGTATTTTCTATGCTAATGAGATGACTGCTGGCTGGGAGCCCATAGGGTCACTTCGGGATAGGGGTGGGTCACCAGAAAAACCAAGGCCTGATGAGTGAATTAGGACTTTCAGCCTCACCCCCAGCCTCCAGAGAGGGGAAAAGGGCTGGAGATTGACTTAATCTCCAATGGCCAAGGATTTATTGATCATGCCCATAAAACCACTGCGTGATAGAATTCAAAGAGCTTTCAGGCTGGTGAGCTCACCAAGGAGCTGGGAGGGTGTTGTGCCTGGAGACAGCATGGAAGCTCCTCTTTACCCCACCCTCCAATACCTTGTCCTATGTGTCTCTGCCACTTGTTCCTAAGTTGTATCTTGGTAACAAACTCATAATAGGGAGTAATGTGTTCCCCTTAAGCTGTGAGTCATTACAGCAAATTATCAAACTAGAGGAGGGGAATGGGCGAACCTCTGATTTGCGGCCAAGGTGGAGAGACGTGTGGGTAACCTGGAAACCCATGACTTGTGATTGGTGTCTGAAGTGGGGCAGTCTTGAGAGGGTAACCTCTTTAATTTGGGGAGTCTGCCCAGACTCCAAGTAGATAGTGTCAGAATTGAATTAAACTGTAGGACACCCAGCTGTTGCCCCCACAGAATTGGGGTATTTGCTGTGGATAACTACACATTTGGTATCAGAAGCATTGTGTGAATATAGAGGACTTTTGTTTTAACAGGACAGTGTTAGGAAAAATTAAACCCAGTACGCCTCACCACCCAGAGGCACCTGTGTTAACAATCTCACTCCTGCCTCTTTCATGCAACGTCATATTGTATGTATCATCTCCTCAAGTGTGATTTTCAGTTGCTTCGTCATATCCCACGCTGGATATAACCACATTCTCCACATCTCCAACCTCCATAACTGTCATTCTCCATAGAAACAGAGTAAAACATGGAAATTAGTTTCAAAGGCTTTATTAAGATACAGATTCTCAGTTGCAAAATGGAGACCATCTTCGGATCCTAACCTTCCTTTTATAATATTGTTCCAATTGAGTTCTATGTTACGGCATAACAAAAACTAACTTAGAAACCTATTTGCAGGTTTAAAACAGTTCCTACTTACTATAGAAGACTGTTTATCTATTTCAATTATGTGACCCTTCTCAAAACAGATTTAGGAATTGCCTCGGAAGCCCAAGGTGGCAGCCTGAATGGAAGCAAATCTTACAGGTAGATTTATTTAGTCTTTGGAATCAGCCGATTCAGAACCAAGACTGTGACTGAATTGTGGAATGCTATTTAGGGACAAGACTCTCAAGGAAGGGGGCTGTTTTCTTGTGTGGCTTGAAAACTGGTTCAAACAGCAGTTCTCAAAGAGAAGTCCCCAGGACAGGGGCCAGAATGTCCTCCCCCTCGCACTTCTAGGACAATCGCCTAGTCGTCCTTCCATCTCTTCCTCTAGGATGACTTTACTACTGACTCATCCAGACAATTGCTCCCTCCAATGGGCACTTGTGGTACACTATCCTTATTCCACTATGCCTTCATCTATTTCCATATTTCTGGCACTCAGCATAGCACCTCACCCAAGAAGGATGCCCATGCATTGTTGAAAGAAGGGATGGGGCCAGGAAGCTCAGCTGGGTGCCGTTATGCTCACACAAAACTAGAACCAGCAAATTAGAAGTGGGGCATGGTCTTCTACAAATGAATGTCTAAATGGTGGAGAAATAAACTGAAAGAAAAAACAAGCAGCAAGAAAAGAGAGCATTTATCTGGAAAGGAAAAATCCAGAAACTAAACAAATACAGAGATCTGAGACCATTGTGTGTAGAGTCCAATAGTCCAATGGGCACGCTAGTCATCTGGAAGCCCCTGTCCTGGCAGAGGGTAGACCTGAGTGTTGCTGGTGACAAAGATAAATGGTCACCTTGGATCAAGATAAAGAGGCAATTTAAACACATTCTAGTTTTTCTTTTTTTAAGTCTTCTGTAGTTTGAGGAGTCAATACAATTATTCCTCCCTCTTTCCTAGCCTCTTTTCCAGCATTCAAAGATAGAAACAAAGAAAATTATGGAATACATCAGCCTAAAACTAAACCTACAGGAAGGAGCCAGATCCTTCGGAGAGCCTGCAATAAGCAGATTTCCTTCAAGATAAAATGAAGTATTTTATGCTACAGGGTCTTTGGGTAGCCCTCCCACTGGGAGCTTCTGCTACAAGAGAACCTGGCTTGTGCATTTAAAATCTAAAAGCAGGAGGCTTTACATTTGCTGCACAGCTTGCTTCCACACTACTGAACACATTTCCAGATGATGCAGGGAAAGCTCTTGAAGATTAAAAAAAATTACATGTGATTACAAACTATTGTATAACTTCGAATTTTTGTAAAGACATAATGGAGCCCTCGAAAAATGAAAAGTTTGCCAGGCATGGTGGCTCATGCCCGTAATCCCTGCACTTTGGGAGGCTAATGGGTGGCAGATCGCCTGAGGTCAGGAGTTCGAGACCAGCCTGGCCAACATGGAGAAACCCCATCTCTACTAAAAAATACCAAAAAAAACCCAAAACAAAACAAAACAAAAAACCAAAACTAGCCGGGCATGATGGTGTGTGCCTGTAATCCTAGCCACTCAGGTGGCTGAGGCAGGAGAATCGCTTGAACCCAGGAGGCAGAGGTTGCAGTGAGCCAAAATCATGCCACTGCACTCCAGCCTTGGCGACAGAGTGAGATTCCATTTCAAAAAAAAAAAGAAAGAAAAGTTAATTCCAATTCAAAGAAAGAGTCTACGACTGGGCATGGTGGCTTATGCCTATAATCTTAGCACTTTGAAAGGGCAGTGCAGGAGGATAGCTTGAGGCCAGGAGGTTGAAGCTGCAGTGAGCCATGATTGCACCACTGCATTCCAGCCTGGGTGACAGAGTGAGACTCTGTTGAAAAGAAAAGAATCTAGAACAGCTATGGCCAACAGATGTATATTCAGCAACCTCACTCACTCTAAGAAGGTCAGCATCAGGGAGTATATTTACAGACCAGATAGAGCAGGGCCTTGGGCTGGTTAACACAGAGACTGGTTGTGCATGGAGGTGCATTGCTGATGGCAGAGTGAGTCTTCCAAAGATTAGATGCAGGCCATTTGGAAGTGTTGACATTTTAAGCTTTAGTGTTGAGGACCCACGAGATGATGAGATTATTTTCTCTAAATCAGTGAATAACTATTCAAATGATTTTTAATGGTGATATAAACTCCAAGTCATCAAACTAATTTGAGTTTTTGGCTCATCTCCATTGATCACCTTTTGAAGAAAGGACTTTTCCCCAAATCTAAGAAGCTACCCACAGGGAAGTAATACTACCTAAAGAAATAGAAGGTTGTCTTAAAGATTCAGAACTTTTTGGATTCCTGGAAATTCTATATTGAAACCTAACTGACGGGAAGACCAAAACCAGGTGTGTGACATTTATTTAATAAACTAGATTTGCCTGATTTATTATAAATTGCCTGCCATTATAAATTGTCTGACTTATAATGGCAGGGTTTGGGTGGGAGGCATGTATAGCATCAGGTCTTAAAGAGTGGTCCCAGACTCCTGGGGGCTCCTGAGACGACACTGTAAGGTCTGCAAGATCAAAACTATTTTCATCACAATACTTAGATGTTATTTCCTTTTTTGCTTTGGGATACTTGAACAGATGGTGGAAAAGCAATGGTGGGTGAGATGGGTTGACCTTACCACAGTATCAAGGCATTGGCATCAAACTGCACAAGTTGTCACTGGGGACATCACCGCCCCCTACTTGGAGGAGAGTGGATGATTTCTCTGGTGCTATCAGTGGAGTGTTGAAGTCCCCCACTATTATTGTGTTACTGTCTATCTCTTTTCTTAGGTCTAATGGTAATTTTTTTTATGAATCAGAGAGCTCTGGAATTAAATGCATATATATTTAGGATTGTTATATCTTCTGATTGAATTGGTCCTTTTATCATTATATAATGTCATTCTTTCCTGTTTTTACTGTTGTTGCTTTAAAGCCTGTTTTATCTGGTATAAGAATAGCTTTTCCTGCTCACTTTTGTTTTCTATTTGCACAAAATATCTTTTCCCACCCCTTTACCTTGAGTCTATATGAACCCTCACATGCTAGGTGTGTCTCTTGAAGACAGCAGATATTTGGTTTGTAATTTTGTAACCATTCTGCCAATCTGTATCTTTTAAGTGGAGCATCTAGGCCATTTATATTCAACATTAATATTGAGATGTGGGTTACTGTTTCAGTCATTGTGTTGATTGTTACCTAGTAACTTTGTTTTCTCCATTGTATTATTGTTTTGTAAATTCTATGCCCTCAGGAGTTTCTGTTCTGTGTTTATCAACCTTTAGTTTCAAGATTTAGAACTCCTTTTAGCATTTCTTTTAGGACTGATTGAGTATTAACAAATTCCCTCAGCATTTGCTTGTCTAAGAAAGATTTTATTTCTCCTTTATTTATGAAACTTAGTTTTGCTGAATACAAAATTCTTGACTGACAATTATTCTGTTTTGAGGAGACTAAAGATGTGACTCCATTCCCTTCTGTCATGTAATGTTTCTCCTGAGAAGTCTGCTGTTAGTTTAATAGGTTTTCCTTTGTAGGTTGCCTGGTGCTTTTGTCTAACTGCTCTTAGAATTTTTTCCTTTACATTGTCTTTAGATAGCCTGATGATTATATGCCTTGGTGATGTCCTTTTTGCAATGAATCTCCCAGGAGTTCTTTGAGTTTCTTGTATTTGAATGTCTAAATCTCTAGCAAGGCTAGGGAAGTTTTCCTCAATTACTTACCCAGATAGGTTTTCCATACATTTTGCTGTTTCTTCTCCCTCAGGGATACCTATAATTCTTAGGCTTGGCTGTTTTACATAACCCCATATTTCTTGGAAACTTTATTTCTTTTAATTCTTTTTTTCCCTTTTTTTTTTGGTCTGATTAGGTTAATTTGAAAGCCTTGATTTTGAGCTCTGAATTTCTTTCTTCTACGTGGTCTAGTCTATTGCTAAAACTTTCCACTGTATTTTGTAGTTCCCCAAATGTGTCTTTCATTTCCAAAAGTTCTGATTGTTTTTTTCTTTAAAATATGCCTCTCTTTAGAAAGTTTTTCATTCATGTCCTGAATTGTTTTTAATATTTCTTTATGTTGGTTTTCACTTTCCTCTTGTCTCTCCTTTAATAACTTAATAATTTATCTTTTGAATTCTTTATCTGGTATCTCAAAGATTTAATCTTGACTTAGACTCACTGCTGGAGAGTTAGTGTGATCTTTTGTAGGTGTTTTTAGAACCCTGTCTTTTCATATCACCAGAATTATCTTTCTGATTTACTCTCATTTGGGTAGACTAATTCTTGTTATGATTTTTAACTAATTTTTTATTTGACTGGATTTAAAACTTTTTCCCCTTGAGGATGTGACTTTAATGTTTAAAGTTTACTTTCACCTAGCTTCAGCTCTGCATACTTTCAGTGGCAAAGACTCTGTATGAGTTCCTTGTTTATGGAGAATCTGTGCGTGATGGATTTCTCAGATGCTGGATGTGCTAAAAATGTGTTGTGTGTGTGAGCAGATTCACTGTCTCATGTGGGGCTGGAATGGCAGTGGTCTCATGAATATCTCATTCCCCAGTGGTGTGCACTTAAAAAAAAAATCCCCAGTATTTTATTCACTAGGTTGAACAGTTCAGGCTCCAGGCCAGTAGGAGGTGCCCATGGGTTAAAAAGAAAATGGCTGCAGCTAGAGCAGGTGGATAAATGCAATATCCCAGTGGTGGGTGGAGGTCCCAGCTTTGACAGAAGTGACTGAGGAAGCTATCAGTAAAGTGCACTGGGTTCTTTTCAGGGAAAGGTGAGGGATCCACCACAGTTCTCTTTCCAGGCCAGAAGGAAAGTAATCCACCTCCCAGCCCACTCAGCCTGACCTGGTATTCCAGCTGTTCAGATTAGACAGGTAGCTCTTATTCGTCAGGAATATTGATGTTCCATGTAGAGAGGGATCGGATTGTGAATCTCTGTCTCTCTCAGGCAAGCCTGATCCTGGAAGGGAATGCTGTGAGGATGCAATCACCCTAAAATATTTCAGAAAGGCTGTCAACTAATACACCCACACCAAGCTCCTGTGGGAGAAGCCCCCACTACCTCTGCTGTGGTGGCCAGGAGATGGAAGAAGTCCCCTTCTCCAAGACCATTCACGAGTACCAGGGCTGCCTGACTACTTGGGTAGAGCAACAGACTTTCCCCACCAAACCCGGCACTGCACCTGTGCCTCTGCTGAAAGAAACTTCCCACCCGTGGAAAGTTCTGGCACCCAAGACCTGCCTTCTGAATTCCTTTGTCTCATAGGGTGCTCCCTTAATGCGTGCACTCCTGCTTCCCTAGGAGTAGCAGCCCCTGAGGGCCAGACTACTGTGAATGCTGCTGCTCCTCTGGATCTAGCCACCCAGTGGGGCTGCCACATTCCAGGCTGGTGCTAGGGATATCTACAAGGGATCCAGTGATATGACTTGTCTAGTCTCCCAGCAGCGGGTACCAGCACCAGCTCTGATGGGGGTGGCAGGGGAGAGACACAGACTCTGAGATTTTCTTGATTATAAATAGCTTTAGCGTGTTGGCTTTCTCAAAGCCAACAATAGTAGTAACGTTCTAGGCACATGGAAAGACTCGACATCTGGTTAGCCAGGGTGATGCAGGCAATGGCAGTCGTCGAGGTTGCACGGAAGTTTTCTTCTTTCTGAGTAATATGTTATTGTGCCTGCAGATGCTGTAATGGGTGATGTTGGCTGACCACCAGCCAGGAGGTGGCGTTTGCGAAAGATCACCAGCTGAGGTGGTAGTGATGGGGTTGGTGCTTGCTTCATGTTACCCACGGGAGGTACTCTGGTGTCTCAGGCAATGGGTGGGGCCCCAGAGCTCCCAAATATCCCTGTCCCTTGTGTTTACTAGGGCAGGTGAAGGGGCAAAGCAGGTCGGGCTAAGTCAGGTAAGTCCACGCTCTGGCTCCCTACATGCAGGCACAAGCGGTGTCCTCAGTGGGGGATTAGAGGGCAGTTCTCTGGCTGCTGGGATAGTGTTCCAGAGATGAGTGTGGCTGCTGCTGCTGCACAGAAAAATCCGCATGGGGAGTGGGGAGGAGCAGGTGGCAGTCAGTCCCACTCAGCTCCCACACACTTGGTAAGGCGGCCTCACACCCGTAGGGTTCGGCCAGCAGCAGCAAGCTGGGTTCCAGGCAGCCTGCTCTCAGAACTCAAAACCGCCCAGGCCATGAGCCTTCCTGATAGAGACAGAAACCTGGCTTTCATGCCTCACCCCTCCAGGTCCACCCAGGAAGCAGGGGTGCCAGCTCCTGCACCCGTGGCCATAGCACACTTCCCACGTCCCCCTGGGTTCAAGCCAATGGGGTTTGTCCCCACTCGAGATTATGTGGCAAAGCTCAGTTGGAAGCTTCTCTCACCCTGTCACCACCACCTGAGTCGGCTGGCAGACTTCCACAAGGTCCCCTGTGGGATGGGATCACGAATGGCTTCCCTCCATCGCCACTGGAGCCTGGGAGTGCCCACAAAGCCTGTCCCGATGCTGCTCCTTCCTCTGTTCTCCCCACCATTCACCAACCCAGCTCCAGTGCTGGCCAGGGTCACAGGCTTCTGAGGGTTGCAGCTCCCCATAGGAGTGAGCGTCCCGGTGGCTTCCCTCCCCTCATGCTCTGGAGACTCAGTCTTCCATCTGCTTCACAGAATAGGCTGCTGCCCGCCACTTCTTTCAACAGGACGATGGTTTCTTTCTGTTTCTGTCAAGTTCCTGTGTTGCTCTTGGAGAAGAGTTCACAGCGTGACTCCACACACTATTTTGTCTTTCCAAGTGGGAGAGGCAGGCTAACTAATGATGCCTCCCCTCTGCCAGCCTGGGGGAAGAAAAAGGTTCATTGATCTTAAGACCAGGACCTACATAGGAAGACAGAAAAGATACTGGTTAGCATGTAGTGATCAGTGAAAATGGTTACATTGGTAGTCAAAAGGTGAATGTTTCCCAGTGCACACACCACAAGAGTCCTGCACACTGGGTTACTCAAAATGAGATGGGCCTGGGGCCAGCAGAGGGAGGCCAAGGTCTACTACTGGGCTGTGCACTTCAGACTATACAACCCTTTTATACACACGCAGGGCCACTGGCAGGCTATAGGTCCCAGGTGTGCCCCAAGGAGACGTTGGTGGGTAAATCCGCATCAGAATCTCTGCTCAGCCCCTCCTTGGTTGTGGCATGGTGGGGACACCACTTTGCCAACCCCAGTCTTAGTGACTCATCTATCAGATGGGGTTAGCTATAAAACAACACATGCTTTTGCTGTGAGGATTCAACACAATCTCCTGTTTGCAGGGTTTGGGGCAGGCACAGCCCCGAGGCCTGGCACCTGTGCCTGTGGTCTCTGCTGCTGAGACAGCCTTAAGGACTGGGACCCCCACTTGGATCCCCACTCTCCTCTGGGGGACGCTGGGAGGCTCCACCATGTCCCTACACTGAGTAAGAAAAGGAGAAGCTTCCCCCTGTGGGAACAGTGACCTACGGGAGCTAAACATGGTGCCAAAGTGGCGTGCTCCAAGAGAGCCAGAGGAGCAGGGCATTCCGAAGGCCAGGACGAAACCAAGGGCCAGGACGAAATGAAACGCCTCCCTGCCACTTGGCGGGAGGGGAGTGAAATGCAGGAGGGGTGTTCCTTCTGACAGTGATTTTTCTAAAATGAATCAGCTGTAAAATATAATTCATTTCTTCCTCAATTTTCCCTTTTTACTAAACATTTGAACATTTTGAAAATGAAACTTTCATGGTCTGAAACCCGTCACTAAAACAAATTCCTTTTTTCTTTTAAACTAAGACATTGGCTGAAATTCTAATCAGTGCTGTGTTTATTTTTCAGGGTCTTTGGGCAGCCTGAGGACATATGTCAGCAAGAGCATAACAAACACAGAATTGGCGGCCCTAACAGTGGGGAAAATAGTACCTGCGTATCCACGGCGTCCTCACTGCCACCCCGCATGGGGCATTCAGGTTTCACAGACATCCCTTACGCCTCAGGCCCTTCTCCGGTGCAGCTGTAGTAAACCAGCGCCCTGGTCACCAGCAGTGCTTTATCTTCTATTTGAAGAATCACAAAGTCCCCCTCTGGGTAGATGTGGAGGGCCGTGCAGACCCCACCATCTCCCGCTGGGGTCAGCACCCAAGCTCACCTGAGGGTTCATATGAAACACATTGGATGACTTTGCCTGAGCCAGCTGCCTCTTTTCCTTCTGAATAAAGAAGACCCACCATGAGACCCACAAACGGGGTGATGTGAGTCCTTACCTCCTCTGGGGCACACCAGGAATGCCACACTTCCCATCTGGGACACAGCTCCGGGACCAGGGGCCACCCTTCCTTCCCTTCCTGACTCCACCCAAGCACCTCTCGTTGGCCTGATACACACAAATTGTGGAAACGAATCAAACACAGAAAGAAAGGACTTGGAGACCTGTTTCCATTTGGCTCTGCCACTTGCCAGCTTGAGATGCTGGGTGGGTCTACTAACCCCTCTGGGCTGAAGTGTTTTGTGTATTACTTGTTTGTTTATAGGACAGCAGAATGAGTGTGGCCTGCAGTGGCTAAGGGTGGTGACACTGGTCCCACCCACAGTTTCTACTGTGTTCTAGGGACTTATGGGTCTGTGAAAGAGGGGGCCACCCTGAGCTGTCAAGAGCACAGAGCTCCTTATTATGGCTCACTCACAACAGGCCTGCAAGCTAAACCAGCTCTTGTGATCCCATTGCATGGATGATTAGAATGAGGCTGATTGAGGTGAAGCCATTTCTCTGAGTCGTGAGTAGCAGATCCCAGGCGGCGTGACCCCAGAACTTCCCAGCTTCATCCTGCACTGATTGTTGATTATCTTACTCATTTATTTATTTATTTATTTTTCATGAGGAAGGATGAGCTCAGAAGTAGGCAGTGACTGCTGGTTTCTCACTGCTGTCTGTGGGATGTCAGAGCAGCCTATGAGTGTTCTCAAGCCCTGGGAGGCAGAGGTGTCTAAGGGGTCAGGGGATGAGGACCCGGGCTAGAGAGCTGGTCAGTTGTTATGAGGGGTCCATCCTCCACACCACTGGCTGACGACTTTATCTGCCTGAGGCCCCTGAAAGTTCTGAGTGCTGGTTCTGAAGAGTCCAGAGGGGCTCAGGGACCAAAGGCCCCCAACTTCTCTCCACGCTGGAATTTCAGGGTCAGAGGGCCCCTGACTCTGAGCCATCCCTGCCCCCTACACCTCTTGCCTGTTGTCTGGGCTGTAGAAAGGCAACAGATTAGTCAACCAGAAACCTGCTGCAAGTCTACCCTGAATGACCGGTTCCAGTGTAAGAGAAGGAGGGTTGCTGGGTAGGCATGGGGTGGGGAAGGAGCGCCCACTCTACAACTCTGCTTAGCACCTGCTGCCCTTTGCAGACTCTGCAGGGTCCCAGGCCCTCCAAGAGGCTGAGCAGCCTCAAAAGGCATGAAGCTGCTGGCGTGTACCTGCGACTCCACCGGCAGCATACAAGGGCATCACTAGTGCATGGCCATGTGAGGCAGGCTACAGGATCACTAGGTGGACCCTGAGAAATCATATCCAAGGATGCAATGCTCCCATCCTGCCTAACCCACAGGGCTTGTTGAGATGATCAGACACAATTATAATGAGAAAAGCAAAGCACACTTGGAGGTTCCCTCCTGTACCCCACTGTGCTTTGCAAACACTAACTTACTGGCTGAGCCCAATCACTTTGACAACAAAGTATTGATTTCTCTAAAGTTATCATCATAGACTATATGAAGAGCATGTATTTTACACAACTTACTTATTTTGCAAATATGGATAAACTTTGTAACCCAGATCATCATAACAAGACCATGTGGGTTCATTAGAGTCATACAATGTTTCAAGGGTCATAATATGACTAGTTCAGACCCCTTCAAAATAGTGCTTCAGGCGAATCCGTTCACCAAATGTAAAACAATGTCCATTTATTAAGTCATTTTAAAACAGCAAATTACTATTCATTGTGTAATGAATTGTTGCCTCACTATGCCATCCACCCATCTTGTAGGCCGAGGCATGGAGGTGTTCACCCTTTCGCACACCCACCTGTGCTTGTGAAACGCACACCCACCTGTGCTTGTGAATAGCATTAAAGCCATTTCTACAGACTTTGAATGTGTAGTTTTATTATCTTCTGCCTTAAAACACATAAAGGAAACCATTCTCTTCATCTCCCAAATTGTGAAATAGAGTTCCATTTACCTGCTTCTCATGTTTTAAAGGTCATTTGTGATATAAGTATTAAGAACATGTTTCCCACTAAGGAAACCGAGCTCTGCTCCAATGCTGAGGTGAATAAATGCAGTGCTGTTTCCACGATACACAATCATTCACACAAACACACGATGTGAGTGCCTATTTAGCAATTGTTTCTGTGGGTTTGTTATCTATAGCTGTTTCCTCTTCATTGCTTGTTCACATTATTAAAATCTGATATAAAATGTAAGCTTTCAAAGAATGTGTTTCTAGATCCAAAGAATTTAGAAAATGCTCACTGTTGATCAGATTTTTACAAATACATTCAAATTTAATATTAAGAGTAACTTTGAATAAGTAGGACTTTAGGGCAGAATGTGATAGAGAACCGACCTTTCAACGAATGAGCACAATTTGTGACTAAGTACCTCTTTTAAATGGAGTTTAGCAATTGCTTTCTGAATAGTTGTCTTAACTGTCCAACAGTAGCTCTATGGGGGCAGACACCCTGGTTAGCACTGTGCTAGCCACATCGCAGGTATCCTGTGTGTATTTCTTAAACGAAAAATAATCTTTCTAAGACAGTGTTAAAAATAATGAGTAAGAAGGTCATTAATCCCTGGTAGCTTCATAAATGAGATATTCTTCTGCCCAAAGAGATGCTGCTCTGCAAATCACACCCAGGGAATTCTGCTCCTTTTGGCCCTAGTCCCATCAAGACATGCAAGGTGATCATTTCAGAACCCTATCAGTGTTCAACCTGGCTAACCTGTGAACTAGTCAAGCTCAACAGATTCTCAAAGTGATTTTCTGGGAAAATAATCTACTGGAAAGAAGGTCAGATCCATTCTGTTGCCTTTAAAAGATTTTCCTGGTTGCCCACTGGCTTCTCATGAAACCGGGAACCAGTTTCACCCAATCTGTTCTCAAAGGGCTACCCTACCCCATGCCCGCATTCCACGTTTGCCCTGTCTCTGACTCAAGGAATGAATGCCTGCAAGCCACGGTGTTCCAACTCGTTTCTCCCTCAGTCTCTGGCTGGGCAGGAGCCTGCTGATGGATGACACACTCCCATCAGACCCGCCACACCCGGGTCTACACCACAGAAACTAAGGCTGTTGGTTGACACGGTGGTTGCTAGAACTTGCTACAATGTTTCATTTCCATTTTGACTGAATTCACCACAATCCTATTAAACCAAAAATATAATGTTTAGCCTCTTTACCATATAGACCACAGGGCTATCATTTTTCTCTTTTTCTGATCTTCTCATTTCTATTCTCTTTCTGACCCAAACCCCATCTTGGAATCTCAAAAATGTGTTTGAGGATCACATATAATCACTTTCACCCACCATTGGGTTTGAATATGCCAGCAACTGAGGGTCCAGAGAACCAAGTCATTTACTCCAAAGTCTCTTTGCCTCCAGCACTCGGTCCTGGAAAGGTGAGTTCTGAAACCCTCTGTTCTCAGAAGTCTTCATGCATAGAGTAGAATAAAAATACCTGGTCCGTCCTGAGGGGAATGAGATCATAGGAGCTGAAGTGCTTTGAGATACTCAAAGAAAAAACATGACACAACCTTTTATTATTTCAGATCGTGAGACCAGGTCAGAAAGGTCGTTGGGCTCGTCTTGATGCTACTGCTTTGAATGCCACACAGACTGGCTCTATTTCCCATTCATTTTCCCCAACCTTGTGGGAAAAACTTTTCAGGAGTACAGCATCAATGAAGAATACAGTGTCACGAAACACAAACACGGTCACAAATGACAGTCACGTTACCATGCTGAGTTGTCCAGAGAAGCTAACCAGTTACTACTCAGGGCTGATGTAAAACAGAGGCAATGCCAAAATGAGGTGAAAGAGAATTCAGAATAAAATTCCGTCCCTTGGAGCATAGTCCATCGGTTTTCTCTGCTCCTGCTTCCGCTGGTATCTGGCCTTCTGGTAGAAAATGATGATGGTTACAGTGACTATATTTAGAAGAATGACGAGCAGTATGAGCCAGAATGAGTATCTGTAACTGTGGGTCGTTCCTTTATTGGTGGTTGTCGGGTAAAGCATGTGGAACAACTCTTCGGAGAGAAGGTTGGACTGTGTGTTCGCCACAAACAGTATCATGGTCACAAAAACGAAGGATGCTGCAAAGAAGATGGAGTTTCATGCATGGCATAGTGATACAGTTTTTAATGTCACTTATCTTTACAGAACACATATCTGTGGGTATGTATTGAATATCTGCTCGGGAGTTTACACTCTTTTAAGCACTATGGAGAAGATACAAAATTGTAAGACACAAACTAGATGTCTAGGCATAGAACACCAAAGACTGTGCAGGGCTGCGTATGAACAACAGCAAACGTGCTGACTCAAACGCTTTCAGAAGTAGTTGTGCAACTGGTCTACCAAACAGGGCACTTCCTAGGAGGTGAATGCAATAGTGTGCTGAATGAACGAGTGAATAGGACAGTTCAGAAAGAAGCTGTATAAGCAGGTCTGGGAAGAGCTGAGGAAGGACAGGGCATCACAGATGGACGAAGCTGCCTCAACAAAGACCCTGGGTGGGCAGTGGGTCTGGAGCATCTGGGACTTTGAGATACAAGCTCAGCTGCTGGGGAGAGGTCCCAGGGTCCTAAGAACTGGGTACCGAGACTGGGCTGCCCTGCAAGCCACAAAAATGCCATCCCAGGAGCTTGAATCTCATGGCATATGATGCCACTGGCAAGAGTGTCTAATCGGGAGGGATCTCCTTACAAAACTCATTAGAGAAGAGAACTTATTGTACGTTTCTGTCTTCCCTTTTTTATTCTTCACAATATCCTCCACTATAAAACATTCTTTTTTGTTTGTTTTGAGATGGGGTCTCACTGTCCCCCGGGCTCTGAAGTGCAGTGGCATGATCTCAGCTTACTGAACCTCCACCTCCCGGGCTCCATTGATCCTACCAACTCAGCCTCCTGACTAGCTGACTACAGGCATATGCCACCATGCTTGGCTAATTTTTTGTGGAGATCAGCTTTTTCTTTGTTGCCCAGGCTAGTCTCGAACTCCTGGACTCAAGTGATCCACCTGCCTTGGCCTCCAAAAGTGCTGAGTGTGAACCACTGTGCCCGGCCCTAAAAACATGCTTCAGTACAGACTTGGGAGAGTCATTTTTGTCTAGTTAAAAGCACGTAGTTCTGGAGTCAGAGAGAACAGGATTGGACATCCTAGCTAGGTGAACTTGGACAAGTCATGTAGCGTTTCTGAGCCTCATTCCTCATCTTCCAAAGGGGATGAGATAGAAACAAACAAACAAACAAACAAAAATGTAGATTAGGGCTTTTGCGGTTGCCTCAGGCTGGAAGTGGGCTGGGAGGGGGTGATAGCTAACGGGCATGGGGTTTCTTTTCAAGATGATCAAAAGATTCTAAAATTGGCAGTGGTGAGGCTTGCACATGTCTGAGAACATACAAAAAACCATGGAATTGTATACTTTAATGGGTGAATTACATGGTGTGTGACTCATGTGTCAATAAAGCTGTTAAAAGAAAGGTTTTGGAGGATAAGGATGCCTATGTTCCAGGGCCTGTGATGAGGCCGGTGAGTAGGCTCACCCAGTGAGGTTTGATGTGCAGAGGGGGCCGCCAGGGGATCCTGGCCACAGAAGCCCTTTGCGACTCTGTCTGCCGCCACGTACCCGGAACTCAGTGGCCATCAAATGTATCCTGCTATAACCCACACCTAGGGAAACCTTCCAAACGGTCCTTCAAAAGGCCTTAATTAGAGGGGCTTTGTATGAGGAGAATGTTTTAAATGCTCCTTGATGACAGACCTTCATCCTCAACATAATGGTTTTATTTCTTAATAATTTGTCCGAACAAAAGCCCCGGCCCTCTGAAGCTCTCCGGGTGCCTCACAGCCTTAATTATCTTTCATTTTCCTCTTGTGAAGTTTCTTATAAAAGCTTAATCATAAAGGGGCAGGGTGAATATAGGCTAAATGCTTTTTTCCAGAGCGGGCTGCCTCGAACTTTGATTTGAATCGGGAGGGGCTGACACACAGACGCAAAATGCCAACCTGAGTCCCCTTTAGTGATGAGATGCCCAGGGCCTCTACCTGCCAGGCTTCTCCAACCTCTGGGACAGAAGGACTTACAGGGGCTGGAGGAAGCCCCGGGGTAGATGAGGAGCTTCGGAAGGCTCACGGACCCTGGCTTCTGTCCTGGCCTGTGACCCTCGGGTCCCATGACCTACTGATCCCTTTCTGCTCTCTGGGTTCCTCAGTTGAGACACAAATGTATTTGGAACAGGCGGTCTGCAAAGTTCTCTCTGGCTCCAAGCTTCTCTCAGTCGACAATTTTATCCCCTGAGGTCAGGATGCAGCCTCATCAGGTCAGTGTGGTGCAGAGGGTAGGCTGAGGTCAGAGGTCATGGGAACCTAGGAAGTGAGACTGCTGTTTGTCTCCTCAAAGCAGAAACTGCTTCTTTCTATCAGAAACAAGCCAGCAAACCCACTTCCTTCCCTACCCAACATCTGCTGGCTAAGCAGAGGTTGTTCAAATCCAGCCCCTAGGGGTTTGGAGGGATTCCTTCTGGCCCCAGGACTCCCAGAAGTCAGTCTGATCGTGCTCTCCCACGGCCATGACCCAAGGCAAGAATTAAGGCATCTCTGCACACAACCCCTTCTGCAGGTTGAGCCTCCTTGAAACTGAGAGTTTCAGTAAGTTCTCCAACCCTCAAAGCTCCTGTGAAGAAAATCAGGGCCCTCAAAGGGCTACTTTGGGCAAAAGTCAGGCCTATCAAAGCATTAGGGTCAAGAGGCCTCAAGGGGCATTTAGAGGAAGCCAAGCTGTGCCAAGGCCTTCTCCCAGGCGGGCAGCAGAACGCAATCTGCTCCTTCCACATCAACCTCTCAGGCTGTTTTCTGCCCACCTCACAGCCTCCTTCTGGCCCCTGAGCCAGGAAAGGAAGGTGGCAGGAATTCCCTCTCCATCCAATAATTCTTTGTGGATAGGAGTAGGCAGGGCTACGGGGAGGCTGCCTGGCCCCTGTTTTTATTCACAAACATGCATGAGGCCTCTGCTATATGCAAAGCCAGCCCGTACTCCGCTGTGGAGGAGCAGAGATGTGGAAGCCACAGCCTATGGAAGAGGTGGCAGACTTTGAACCCTGCAGGCTGCAGACACAGCAACGCTGGGCCCCTGTTGTTCGGCCGGCGCCACACCTGGCCCTCCACTCTGGTCCTGGCACCTGTTTTCCCTCCAGGAACTCAGTATTCCTTCCCCACTCACCCCTGCAGCTGGGGAAGGGCCGACTCCAGCCCCAGCTCCAGGATGGGCAGGTAGCCTTAGTCAATCAGTGGATGGCTGGGGGAATTCAACCCTGCCGGCCACAGAGATTGGTCAAGCGATGGGAGAAGCGCAATGCCAGTGCAAAGTAGCCCAGGACTTTCTCTGAATTTGAAGGAAATAAGAAGTTTTTTTCTCTTGGGGCTGCCACCATCAGCAATGAGCCCAGAGTGGCCAGCAGTCATCTTATCTTCAAGAGGATTGATCCAGCCAATTAATGAATGATGGAGTCAACACTGAGGATTCCGATAGATGGAGCAATGGCAGGAAACAGTCCTCATGACACGGGCCAAGACCCTAACTCGAGCTGTGTCCGAAGTCACTGCTTCTCGTGCTTTCTTAGTTACATCAGCAAAAGTAAAAATAATCTATCTTTTTGCCCTGGCCATGGGTACCAATTGGTTTACCTTTGGTTTTGGTTGACAGGGGTGAACCATCATCATGCAAGTAGCTTGGGCAAAGGACTCTGGCATTCAGGTGAGTATATCTGACTTTGTAACAAAGTCCCTTAACCTCTGACACTCAGCTCTGCTCTAAGAAAGAGAAGCAGTGATATTCATTCTACAGGACTGTTGTGCCTCGTCCATAGTGGCTGCCCATTAAACTGGGGGATTTATTTGTTTTGACCACCAAGCAATACAAGCACAGAAAGAAAGAGCCAGTCATATATGAATGTGGTTAAACCAGCCTGACCCCAAATCCTCGGAGCTGAGGTGTGATTATGTAATGCAACCCAGCCCACCTGTAGTCCTGGCTTAATGCTTTTCCATTTTAAAAGCATCCCTCACCGTCCTACCTGTGCTGCGCTGGGGCCAGTTTTTACATCTCAACTCCACGTCAGTGATCTCACATTGGGAGTTTGAAAACGGCCATGTGGCTGTGCTTGCACCATTCCAATCACCAGGGCTTTTTTCTCTCTTTGTTTCTCCCCACTGGAGAGCCAGTTGTTCATATTCCTCAGCACATCTCTACCCCATGGCACGGAGCTGCTGGCCTCCTCCAGCCACCTGCGCCTGCCTCGTGGTAAGGATGACACTCAACGGAGGGACAGGATGGTGCTGCTCTCAGCCCCTCCTCTCAGGCTTCCTGACATGTCTGATATCCAGAGTCTCCTTCTTGTGCTTGAAAATTTCAGGCCTGTGTTAAAATGTGTCACCTGAAGCTTATGTGAAGCCACCTCAGAAATCATTTCCTTAGGACAGGCTTCATTCCCAAGGTCCAGTCGCAATGGTGGAGAGAGGGAAAGAACAGGAGAAACTTGGCTGCCTGGGGGGAGCAAGGCCCTGAAGGCAGCTGAGCAGGGCAAAGAGGCACTTCACTGGCCCTGCTCTGGGCAGATGGGCAGCCGCAGAGCCCTGGCAAAATCCAGTGAAAGCCAAAACACTGTGAGTCAAAGCTGGGACCCACTTCCCATCTGGGCTCCATCCTCCCAGCACCACACCCATGAAACAAATAAAATAACCAAGCAACACCACCCAGCCACACCCCAGGCTCACAGGTAGCCCACAAGAAAGGTGTTGCCCCCAGATTCTCTTATGTGCCATTATCTGTGGCTCTGTGGCACAAGCATGCAGAGATGTCACGTGTGGAGACTAAGTGGACTCTTGTCATGTGGAAGAGGAAAGAGAAGGAAGAGTGTGCCAGTGTGTTCATGTGTGTGTGGGTATGCACGTGTGTGTGTGTGCATGTGTATGTGTATGCACATGTGTGTGTGCATGTGTATGTGTATGCACATGTGTGTGTGCATGTGTGTGTGCATGTGTATGTGTATGCACGTGTGTGTGTGCATGTGTATGTGTATGCACATGTGTGTACATGTGTGTGTGCATGTGTATGTGTATGCACATGTGTGTGTGCACGTGTTTGTGCATGTGTATGTGTATGCACATGTGTGTGCTTCTATATGCCACACAGAGCCTAGTTTGGAGTTAAGCACATGACAGGAGCCCGGTCAATATTTTGTTGACTTTTGTGCATTTTGACTTCTTATGTTAGAGTCTCAAAAGCAAAGGCTGGCTTGTTATAAGCCTCCTCAATAGTGCATTTAAAACAGAATTATATTTCCAGAGATGCTTCATAAACACTTTGGATTGACAAAATAAACCCCAGCCCTCAGCTCATGGGAGGTCCTCATAGTTTCCTTGGTGTAAACGTGACTGTATGTTCATGCGTGTGTGAGAGGTGGAGACACGGGGACAAGAGGGATGCGGTCCTCTGCAGAGCACCGGGTCTCACAGGGCCACTCACCGCTGAGCCCGTTCCAGGTGTACACCCCCATCGGCCCCAGGAACGTCTGGTAAGGGTTGCTGATGCTGTTGTAGAAGGTAAACCCAGAGCTCAGCAGCGACGTGAGCAAACTCAGGACCAGGAACAGGATAGTCACCAAATGCAGAGTTTTTTGGGAAGAATTATTCAGTATCCCTAAAACTAAAACAATGTTTTGTGAGTGCATAGCACATAATGCAAATAGCAGCTCTGGGCTGGCATTCCTCCCCACCCGAACCTCTTAGGTACTTGAGTTAGCCGTTGTTGGATGTCAGTAGAGGTATCAGGAACCTCCAAGTCATGCAAGAACAAGACCTGCATTCCCCACAGGAGGCTGGTTGTTCAATCAGTGGTTGGATGGCTATAACCGCGACACTACAGGTAACTGGATATTGAGCCTGATTTTGAAGTCCCCTAGGAGAGAGTTTGCCTTCCTGGATACTGGCAGCAGGGCTGGCCAGCCTTCCCATTATGAGCTCAGGCTCCGTCCTTGCCAAGGTGCTTTTCACAGTTTCATCAGTGCCCCTGTTGCTCTGAGCACTAACTCGGCTTCCACTTGGAGGCACTCACAGGGCGGGTCACCCTGAAAACTTGTGCACTGTGAGAATCCCAAAAGCCCTGTGGTGTCTGGGGTAATTCCATGAGTCAGGGGTGGCAGCAGCAGAGAAAAGGCTAAGAAAGGTGACCAGGAAAGTGGAAGCTGAAGGCTGACATAAGAAAATGACTTCTGTTAGTGCAAATCGAGGTGTGGGTCCTACTTCAGACTCCACTTTCCTGGAGACAGAGAGGACCAGATGCCCACAGGGCTCCAATGCTGGAGGCGGCTGGGAATTTGCCCATAAGTGAGCCTTGACTCTGCTTTCCAAGGAGAACTCTTCTGAATCCTAACAGCATTGCATGAAATGTGCATATTTCTTAAGTGCAGAGTAGCTCCAGGCACAGAAGGACACTCATAAAATGAAGCAAAGGTGCCCTGGCTGTCAGTCCTGGGTTCCTGGTTTTGCAGGCTTCTGACCCTCACCAGCCATATCCTCCACCTGCTCTTTTGTGGAGCACACAAGGCCCAGGCACCACAGGGGTGCACTTACATGTAAGCCCAGCCCAGCCACGGGCTGTCAGGGTGTGTGAGGCCCTGTGGAGGAGGCCAGCACATTAAATAGTGTTTACACGGACGTTCCACGAAAGTCACCACAACATGGGAGAAAGTGATTTGGGAGAAAGTTCCGAGTCACAGTAAGGCCACAGCAACATCACTGGGAACAGGTGGGTCAAAACAAGTGAAAGTCTCTTTCATTCCATGCTGGTTTCTCTGATCTCCAGGGAGAGAGCCTTGGAGACCTCACATCTTTATCTGGAGCAGCTTGAAAGAACAGAAAGCGAAAAGGCCAGGTAGGATCTCTGGTTCCTGGGCCTAGAGGTGGTATTCCCTCAGCGTATGCCCACGGATCGAAGGTCAAGGAGTTCCTAATGGAACCAGAGTGTCACAAAGAATTCAGAGAACAGGCATGGGAGGTGGGAGACCCCAGGGTGCTGTGGGCACCCATGGGAGGGGCCACCAAGTCCCTTCCCCTTTCCCTCCCCGCATCACCATAATGATTGAAAAATTCCTCTTTATCCTGAGCCCAAATCTGCTTCTCCACAACTTAAACCCAGGGTTCCTAATTCTCCTTTGGGAATCATACAAAATTCACTTGCTCCTTTCCTGCCTGGCAGCCTTTCCAAATATTTGAGGAGGGATATAAATCCCAACATGATTAACAGCCCACGTCTCTGGAGTATTCTTTGTTGGGTGTGACTGCAAAGTCCCTGACAGCCTGGCCCGCTACACATACTTTATTCTGACTCTATTTCTCTTTCTCTTTTATTCTTCTGTTTTTGGAGACAGGGTTTTGCTGTGTCACCCAGACTGCAGTGCAGTGGCAAGATCATCGCTCACTGCAGTCTTGATCTACCAAGTTCAAACAAAGAATCCTCCTGCCTCAGCCTCTGGAGTAGCTGGAACTACAGGATGTGCCACCATAACCATGCTCAGCTAATTTTTAAAAATTTTTTCTTTTTGAGTTGGAGTTTTGCTCTTATTGCCCAGGCTGGAGTGCAATGGCACGATCTCAGTTCACCCCAAACTCCACCTCCCGGGTTCAAGCGATTGTCCTTCCTCAGTCTTCTGAATAGCTGGGGTTATAGGCATGCGCCACCACGCCCGGCTAATTTTGTATTTTTAGGAGAGATGCAGTTTCTCCATGTTGCTCAGGCTGGTCTCCAACTCCCAATCTTAGGTGATCTGCCTGCCTTGGCCTACCAAAGTGCTGGGATTGCAGGTGTGAGCCACCATGCCCAGCCTTTTAAACAATTTTCTATAGGGAAAGGATCTCACTATGTTGCCCAGGCTGGTCTCCAATTCCTGAGCTGAAGTGATCCTCCCTCCTTGGCCTCCCAAAGTGCTGGGATTACAGGAATGAGCCACCACACATGGCCAGATAGACATGGGGCTCCCAGTGAGACCCGACACTCCCCTTGGACAGGAGGACATCCTCGCTCCATTTTTGAACCTCTGAATTCTATCTGTTCATTATTGTTTTCTTTTTTGGCTTTTTAATCAGCAGTGTTCTATGAGGAAGAAAAGTTTCCTCCCACTGAACAGAGAGTGGGCATGAAGGAGATGTGGCCGGCAGCTTGCAACCGGGTGCCTGAGACACAGCCTCAGGGGCTGCTGGCGAAAGGGTCCTGTGGTAAAGACCCTCATCCAGAGAGAGCGGGCATCCCGAGTGGCGCGGGTCTCGGGGTAGAGCCTCCTAGACCAGGAGTGGGAGAAGCCCCAGAAGCAGCAGTGACAGGTAACCCAAGGGCCCTGGCTGCAAGGGAGAGTGAGAAAGTGCAGGAAAGAAAAGGGCAGGAGAGAGAAAAGGGCAGGAGGAGGGCAAGGTGGATATGCCTCACAGCAGTTGGCATGGCCGCATGTCCCTTGAAAACCCATGGGAGAAGGGAGCAGACCAGGAGACGACCGGGCAAGCCTCAGCTCAGTGGCATGAGGACGATGGCTTCACCACCGTGGCAAGGGAACATTCTGCTCCTCAAGTGGAACTGGGGACCGTGAGCAAAGTCTAGCTCGCACAGGTACAGCCTACTTGTGCTCAATGGTGACTGGACTATTTTGGAATTTCTGCTAATAACTCATAGAGCATGGTGAAATTCTCAGCATAGTCTTGGGCTATGCATCCCAGGGAAGAGCTCTAGCGGGGCATGGGTCACGCCAGCCACTGCCTGCTGCCTGGGCGGGGATGGGTGGGACCTGCTGGGCCTGCCTTCTGGGTGAGTGGGCTGTGGCCACCTGGGCTGGGATGGTTCCCATCCCTGACCTCAGGTGACGTCTCTTGCCTCTGCCTATTGCTCACTGTGGCGGTGCAGCGGATGCAGGATTCATATTGCTACAGTTTAGCACACACTTGTTTTGAAAGTAATAGAGGATGACACCGGAGGAAAGGAGGAAAAAAACTACAGCACGTAGGACACACCTGTTCAGGGGGACAGGTCAGAGGCTGCAGCTGAGTCACTGCTGAGTCACCATAAGGGGAATCACTTCCCATTCCACACTTGCCAGCTCCTCCTGGATGCTAAAGGGGAAACTCCGAGGTCTATCCCAAAGTTTGCTGGGGACTAAATGAACTCACTCCTTAGCAAAGTTTGGTAACCAGTAAGAAGTAATTTGGTTACTTAACTAGAAAATAGAAACTTCAGTGTTAAAACAAAAATAAAAATTAAAAAATTAAAAAAGCTGTGTCCACGGCCCCTGAAGTGACTTGCAGTATTTTTCTGCTTCACACACTTAGTAAAAGCGGTTTTTGGATATTCATTGGTAAATGGTTCACAGTCCTTTTTTTTTTTTTTTTTCAGAGTAAATTAGAAAGTGACAATTGAATTTAGCTTTGTTTGTGACTTTTGGTAAGGTCTAATGATGTGATTTTTCCAAAGGGAGTCATTTGGGGCCTGTTGACTCATATTTTCTGCATTTTAAGATGACAATTCATCTTGATTCTAACTGCTGGATTTTAAAATTATTTTCCGGCTTTCTGACTTTCCTGCCACACAGGTCTGACGGCTGTATCTCCCCTCCAGCTCCTGGCTCAGAACTTAGACAATAAAAGCTGAAAATTCAGGGAAAGTTATCAAGAATGAAATGACAATAAACTTACATAGCATCTGACAGCTGCTCTCTGCCTGTAAAATTAGCAAACACATTCCGTTCTTTTTCTTCCTTTTAGGGGGCAAGCGTGTGGATCAGGAAAACCACCTCACAGGTGGCGTTAATTGTCCCAGGAAACAGCCAAGAACAACGTGGCCACAGAGAAGAGCGCCTGACCCGCAGATCCCGCAGCTGGGAGGCAGAAGCGTGCTGCTGGGCAGTGGATAAAGGGTGCCGCTGAGAGCCATCGGGACATCCAGGCTCCCCACGCAGGGAAATGTAACCCTTCAGGCCCCACTGGCCATCTGCCTTTTGAGTTCTGGTTCTCGGTAAGTCCTCGGACATCAAGGGAGAGCCCATGGCTTTGTGAGTGGACGGGTGGGAATTACCGTGACTCCCTCCGCAAACACCTGGTCACCAGGGAGCCTGAACAGGGCAGCTCCCAGTACCTGAGGGAGGAGCTCGTTCTATCAGCAGATCTCCAAGTGTGACCTGGTAGCTCTCCCAGGGAGCCCAGGCTGGTGCCCCAGCCTCTCAGAAAGTTGCCAGGGTTCCTTGGGGAGAAGTGGCCTGAGCCTGGGCGGGCACCCTTTTTGTCCTCTATACTCTTCCCTCCCGGTGGGGTGACATCCCTCGGGGCAGAGGATGAACACTGCTCTCCAGGAGAATCTCCTTATGTGGACGGGACAGGAGTAGCAAGGTGGGGGCTCTTTATTCTTCTCTTTGCAATTCATTAGTTTCTGCAGCAGATTTATTTTTCTAATTATTTTTAGCCTGGACTAATGGTGCAATGTTGAGCTCCCTGAGAACACGTGGAGGTCGGTGGAGAAAAGAGACTAGCGGGTGGGGGAGTGCCAGGTGGGGAGAGACTCGCGCCAGCTGCAGTGGGCCCTGACCCGGACGCAGCACTGAAAGGCCAGCCGGGAGCCGAGCTTTCCCTCAGTCGGCCTTGCTTCCTTTGCAAGGTTGTCTAGAGCTTTTGCCAATCAATTAATTTAATTTCAAGCAGGCCACATCCAAAGGACTTAAAAAGCAATACCCAGTACAGCAATGCCTGTCACTCTAGTGCCTGGCCTTGGTTGTTGTCAACACCGAATTAGGATCACCTGGGAAGATTTTTTAAAAATGAGCAGGTCAGGGCCTCACCTCACGGAGACTGCTATTCATCTGGTCCGGGTGGGGATGCCACGCCCGCATCCCAGGTGATTCTACCTTCCGCTGCAGGCAACGTGACTGCTCAAAGTCCCACACATCTGCAAATCAGACTGTTCTTGGAACCGAGAACAAAGAGTGCAGTGTCACAAGAGGAGAAATATCTCTCATAATCAAGTCCAGCCTGGGCTGGTGACACGCTGTCTCCACAAAACATCAGAAAAGTGGCTGAGTGTGGTGGTGCTTGCCTGTGGTCCCAGCTACACCAGAAGCTGAGGCAGGAGGATCTCTCGAGCCCAGGATGTAGAGGCTGCAATGAGCTATGATCGCATCATGGCACTCCAGACTGGGCAACAAAGCAAGACCCTGTCTCAAAAAAGAAAAGAAAAGAAAAATCTTGCCGGGTGCGGTGGCTCATGCCTGTAATCCCAGCACTTTGGGAGGCCGAGGTGGGCAGATCACTTGAGGTCAGGAGTTTGACACCAGCCTGGCCAACATGGTGAAACCCTGCCTCTACTAAAAATACAAAATTTAGCCACCCGTGGTATGCATTCCTGTAATCCCAGCTACTAGGGAGGCCGAAGCACGAGAATTGCTTGAACTCAGGAGGTGGAAATTGCAGTGAGCCGAGATGGCGCCACTGCACTCCAGTCTGGGTGTGAAGCAGCCTGGGTGATGAAACAAAACAACAACAACAACAACAAACTATCATAGAAACTTTTCCTGTCAAAATGATTCTATAAAAACGTTCTAGTCAGCGCGTAGGCTGAGTAATATTTGAAATGACATTCACGGGAATTCCATGTCCTAAATGTGAATGACTCATCTTGCCATGATTGCCGGTGTGAGGAAACAGAGCACACTGTGCTTCCGGACCCTGACCACATTTGCAAAACACAGAGATAAAGGAATGACTTCCTTTTACATGGCACCCAAGATCCAGAACTGAGAGGGAGGTGGGTGGCCACGGTGTGAGCTTACACCTCTTAGCAGCTCATTTTTCAGGATTCTGTCCTCCAACGGGGCTTTGCAGACATGCGTTCCCCGCAAACCCTTGCTTCCATGCAGACCTGCACATACCATGCCCCAGCAGTGAGTGCAGGGCACCGATTTTAACTGAGGAAGGATCTTTCTCTCACACTGGATGGTGAGCCCTCCAAGGCCAGGAACCACATGCAATTCCTTTCAGTCTCCTGAGCCCCTCATACACGCAGTAGGTGCTCAGGGAAGTGTTTGAACAGAAATCAGATCTCCAGAACTTTGGGAGTAGCAAAGACAACCTGCTCACAGGTGGACATACAGGACCTGCCACTTTTCATCTGGATGTTGGGCAAACCAGGATGCAGCCAGTCAGCCTGAGCTGCCTGCACCCTCCAAGTTACACACTGGAGAATTTCCTTACCAGGTCTGAAGAACGATTTTCCCCACAGATTGACCAATGTTGGCTGAATTATTTTGGCACTTTGAAATCAGCCGTCATTGCTTCCTTCTGCTATTTTGTTTCAAAATCTACAGACAAAACTGGCTGAATGTGATAAATACCATGCAGAAATACAGCAGAGCTTTGCAATAATTATTACTCTTGGGAGACTCTTGATGTGACCTCGCCCTAGCCAAGAAGCTCATGTGGTCAACTTCTCAATTGGAACGGTCAGTCCACCACTGTTGGGCAAGAAAGGGGCATTTATACAGATTTGATTCTACTGCCCATGGTTGGTTTCTGATTTGAAAGAAGCCCCGGGTGGCCATGAGAAACCATAGGAGAGCACCCATGTCTCATTGTGCACACTGCAGGGCTGCTCCCAGATGAAGCGTCCCAGGATCGTTAGCAGCTGAACACCACAAGTTGAAGATTCCAGTAAGATGACTTTCCCCTGTCCGAAAGAACTGCTTACAGGTGTTCAAGCCCAACAATTATTACAATCATTGGCAATGAAGACCCCCTAGGCTCTGAGGGGTCCTTAGGTGTCAACCAGAGTGACAGTGCAGCACCTTCATTAATTGGGTGGCGGTTCACCTTCTTCAGCACCAGGAGGTTGGGCAGTGACTTGTGGAAAGTCAGAATGTGGCTTCTCAGTAACAAAGACTGAACGTAGAGATCCAGCAAAGGGAAGGCAAATATTCTGCCTCACTGTGCTCTCACCTGGGCTGCCGCACCTAACTGGCCCTGAGCCCTTTCAGGACTCTCCTTGGCGAGTGCCTGCTCTGGTCCTCTGATATCACCATGCTCACCTGCATGCACACAGGGCTTTAGAGCCAGGTCCTGACCCATCCTGGCCTCCTCTGAGTCTCCGTGCATAGAGATAGTTGATGCTTTCTTTGAAGCCATTTATCTCAAATTGGAAATCAACTGGTTCCAAACAGACACCATATGGAAACCAAAAAAAAACTGGTAGGTTTTGTCTCTTACTTATGATTTTTTAAATGTGTCTGAGGTTTCAGGACACTTTTTGGGTTTGAAAATGCTATTCACATAACTGAAAGCATGACTGAGTCTTTGAAAGTTGCTGGAAAGCCAATGTTCCCCATCCTTATGGGAAGCTGAGGTTGACACCAGAGGAGATTCCCTGAAAGGCTATGGCAATGCCCGGGGAGACGCTGCTTTTGCTAACATCTAAATGACAAATGTATAACTTGGGAACATAACCAGGCTGCTTTGGATTTAAGAAAATAGTTTCATTAACAAAGTCATAAACACACTAGAGCTAGAACCTAGAGCTAGTGTCCAGGACTCAAACTTCTTTATGCATTACACAAGGACTAAACATTACATGTGTATAGGGTAGAAAATGGTGCATATTTATAAGTCAAAAGGTAATGATTGTACGATACCCGGTAATGTCTGTATAATACTAGCATACAACTTTGTTCAAAACAAAGTCCATTTAATGTGTTACATAACTTACAAATGTTTTTAAATTTAGAAAACATGACCTCGTGATCCACCCGTCTCGGCCTCCCAAAGTGCTGGGATTACAGGCTTGAGCCACCGCGCCCGTCTCAAAAAAAAAAAAAAAAAAAAAAAAAATTTAGAAAACATGAAGGTAGGTATCAAACTTCAAAAGCCAAATAAGTAGCTAAATCAACTTATTATTCTCAATGAACTTTTAATTTTCTTCCATTGAGAGGATGGCATTATTATATAAGAAATCAGGAAATAAAAAGTTTAGGAATTCCTATCAAATATACAATTAATAAGTTAATGGAAATTTAATATAATTCCCAACGATTAGATATTTTGGAGGTAAATTCAAATCAGTTTAAGAAATGAACTTGAGAAACAGAGATAATTAATTTCCCATTTTACTCTTTCCTGCATAGATGCCACTTGTGAAATTCTAGACAGAGGTTGTGGGTTCAACTAAAAACCCAGTCAATACAGTTAAAACGTGCATTCCTACTGGCTATTCAATGCCATATTGCTGTCACATATTTTTACTTATTTACTTGTCAATCAACTTGGTAGGTGTTATTTAAATATCACCACTGCTGGAATGATTTAGACTATTGTACCAATAGACACAAGCAGAATTGAGGAAGCTCAAATAATGGCATGGCAAATTTCCAAAATTATCTTGTATTATTAGACTTGCATCGTCAGCCTAACCCAAAACTTACAAAGAAATTATTTTTGAATGGTTATTTGGCCCAAATATAGAATGACATAAACCTTAATTCAATCTCACGATATCCATTCAAATTAGTTTATCATTTACCTGCAAAGATTTTGTTTGGTTCTGCAAGTCCGTGACTCAATTCTTGACTACTTTCCCCACGAAAAAGTCCATAAGTGATGAAAATGCTCCCATTTGAAGCAGAGTCTCTAACAGCAATTGTACTGGTGATCCATGCTTGTGTCCCAAGAATAGAGCAAATTACAATGAAAGACCCAAGGCTGGTGAAAAAGCTTGATAAGAACATCAGTGTCTTCTTTGTGGTAGGCATTTTCACAGGAAAATAAGTTCTCTAGGACAAAAAAATGAATATCTTCTTTTGGACCTTATCATTTGAAGTCTAGTACTTAGAAATAGAGTCTAACACTTTGTTGTCAAATATAAAATCTCACTCTTCCTAAGGAAGGGTTATGCTAATGGACATTGAACTCTGAACATGGTCATAAAATTTACAATAGCTGAACTTTGGTCTGGAGTAAGAGGCTGCTATGGTTACAGCCAACCAGCATGAACAAGGGGTGGGTATGGTCTTCCCAGGGACTTCCTCAATCACACAATTAATTTATAATCCTTGGCCAAGTGTCATGGAAGCAAGTTTAGCCTACCATATCAAGACAGGAGTAGAATTCCTAAATAATAGGGCATGGAGGATCTGTATTCCCAAAGCGTTGCTGAGTCTAGCAGACAACAACCACGAAATCCCAACTTCTCCAAGAATTATTGGAAATATGTAAACATATACTTCACTATTGTGGACATTTATGTTGTTTCAACTTCACAATTATGACTGAGAAAGAACACACAAATATCTTTAGGCATAAACCTTTGTTCATATCTCCACTTATCTCCTTGCTTAGACTTCTAGAAGTTTGATGAAGTCTGTGGATTTTTCTGAAGCTGTTGCTATGCATTGCTGTTTCTTTACTCACTGGTGATCTGACTCTTATAATTGTTCCAAGAGGAAATCCTAAGGAGGGTAAGCCTTTTATCGAGTGTACTGTGGAGTGGAAAGAGAAGACCTTACATCTCCTTATGTTTTATACCTCTCTATTTTTAGACTTTATCAGAGAGGTATGGCTTTAAAACTTCCTCTTTCAAATTGGATCATATTTGTGTATTATTTAAATTATATCTTGAGAAGTTTCATCTTTATCACTTTTTAGTACTCTGATAGAGGTGGCTCTGAACATTCTTGCTCCCATTTGACTAAAAGATCATTTCATTCGTAGCATGTTTTCCATACCACTTTTTACTGTATTCTTTGATTATTTAGTAATAGCGTATTAAGTTGGTGCAAATGTAATTGCGGTTTTTGCCATTGAAATTTGCATTTACTTTTAATGGCCAAAAACGCAATTACTTCATCCTCCACTTTTCTTTATTAACACCTAACTTATTTGTGGAATTAGCTGATCATCTGTCTTTTCCCTTATTGTGACTAGATGACATGCTCTAGGAGGTGGACATGTTTGTTTTGTGTATCACTGAATTCCAGGGACTCTCAAAGAGCCTGGCCCAGAGAAGACACTCAGCAAACATTTGTTCAATAAATTATTGGAGATACATACACACATACTCTACTACTGTGGACACTTATGTTGTTTCTATTTCGAAATTATGATTAAGCAAGAGCAATGCATGAATATCCTTATGCATAAACCTTTGTCCATATCTCTGATTATTTCCTAGCTTAGACTTCTAGAAGTGAGTCAGTCTGTGAATGTTACTGAAGCTGTGGCTACACATTGCCCAGCTGCTCATTAGAAAAAGATACCAGTCACCCACCATGCCCTTAATACAGTGAAGGTGCACACTTTCCTACATCCTCAAAACATGTATATTATTGGAAAACTTACTATTTTTTCCATTTAAGTCTATTAATTTTAACCACACTTTTAAAGGGTGGGACAGAGTTAGTTCCTTCTGGCCCTATTCCTAATGTGGAAAATAATTTTGTGTTTATTATTGTATTTTGTATTACATAGGCCCATTACAAAAATGTATTCAAATGGAACTGGCAAGAATAAAGAAGAAAGTAAATATAATAAATAATTTATCCTAGAAGTAATTGTGTTCATAGTTGGGCAAAGACTTTCATACTGATAGCTTTATGTCTTAGCTTCCTGCTGCTATAACTGAATGCCCGAGGCTGGGTGATTTATAAAGAACAGAAATGTATTTCTTATGGTTCTAAAGGCTGAGGAGTCCAAGGCCAAGGGGCTACATCCGGTGAGGGCCTTCATGCTAGTGAGGACTCTGAGTCCCGAGGTGGCACAGGGCATCATGGTGGCCAGATAGCAAGTGGGCTGACAGTGCTAGCTCAGGTCTCTCTTACTCTTCTTATAAAGCCACCAGTCCCACTCCAGAGAAAACCCATTGGTCCATTAATCCATTAGTCCATGAAAGAATTAATACATTCATGAGGGCAGGGCCCTTATAACTCCATTGCCTCATAAAAGTGGCAACTTTCCATACTGCCACACTGAAACTCACCAATATGAGTTTCAGAGGAGACAAACATCTGGTGTAACATCATGCACACATTTATAATAAAACCGAGTCTTACTCTATGTTCTATTTTATAATCTGCTTCATAAAAATTTCAACAAATTGCCATGGCAATCCTTTCATGTCAATAGATCACGTTTACCATTGTACAAAGCAACCACAAATTATTTCTACAAACCCTTTTTGGTGGACATTGCGGTTGTTTCCAGCTTTTCACTGTTGTACCCATGATGTGGGTGATACTCCTTTTATGTTCAACCTTGCTAACCTTTCTAGGATTTCCTTGAGATAAATTCTGAGAAGGAGAATTGTTTAGTCAACAAAAAATATGTGTACACCAGCAGAAAGTGTGTCCCAATTTAAATTTCTACCAACAGCATTTTGCATTAGAGTTCCCAATTTCCACAGCTTCCCCACAGCATAGTATTGCCAGTGTTTTTAATCTTTCACAAGCTGGGAGACAAGAAGTAGCTTGTTGGCATTATTTGATTTTTACATGTCAGTTAGAGTTGCTATATTTTAATAAGCTTATTCCCCACGTGTAGTTTTACTGACACAGTTTTCTGTTTATGATGTTGGCTCATCTATTATATTGAGACTTTTTTATTCATGATTTTTTGTACAGTAAAGACAGTCAA